>NC_092872.1:343602798-343902798 GCF_028372415.1 Notamacropus eugenii
ATTCAGCATCCACGGAATGCCAAACAAAAACCTATTAGAAAGGACTCCAATGTCTTGGGTTTGATATCTGTAATGGGAGAGCTTGACCAACAATTTTTCGGGAGGAAAGGGCATGGGTAAGTTATAATCTGTACTGATGGAGGGAATATCCATGTTGATGACATCATAAAGCTACTGTTACAATAAAATTTTGAATTATGTATCCAATACCTGGCATAGTGCCTTGCACATAGCAAGTACTTTATATATAAGGAATTACTGAATTGAAGGAATAAAAGGAAGAAACTCCTTAGAGCACTTTCCTGGGTCATGACTGATAGTTCATTTTATTGGCTCATATTTTCTCATAAAAAATAATCTACTGATGGAGTCTTATATTTCTTCCTTAAAAGTACCAATTAAAAATTTCCCAGGTCATAGACAGTTTGATGAATTAATGGTAAAATGATAGATCAAAGTTAGCAAGATCCTTACAAATCATCTGGCAACACTCACTTATTTCAATTAATGAGAGATAGAACCCCAAAGTGAAGTGGCCTGTCCATTCTTCTTTGTCTAACCAAATATGACATTGTCTAAGGCCTGGCTCAAGTCCCCTGTCCTTGAAGCTTTTCCTGGCCCCATCAGGTTCTTCCTCCCCTGAGCTACTCATGTCCTAAGAGTTATTAACTCATATAGTGGTTGAGGGAATAAAAGAATAACTAAATATTGAATATAGCCACTAGTATATTCAAATTCATATAAAGCCTGAGTTGAGGAAAAAGATTACCTCCCAAGAATTTTTTTCTTCTTCTGAACTTGATGCAGGAACAATTTCATCTGAATATATAAAATTACTTGTATTTGGATTTAATTCTCCTTCTGAAGATAATTTTTGTACTGGGGATACATTAATCTATATTGCATTGAAAAAGCAACACAAAAGAATCTGTTAACTTGAATTATAAGCATGATTTTTAAGTAATATTGCTACTATATTTCCAACATACTTTTGCTTTGTACATTGTAACACTTCAGCTATCTAGCAACCACATTGATTTATAAGATTCCCAATAACCAGTCAAAATAGACATTAGAACTAGGAGATATGTCACAAATTGGATGTGCTAAAGTTAATATATTTTCCAACACTACCATTCATCACAAATCTCTTATACCACGGCAATAGCCTCATAACTTTTTTCCCCTTTCTCAAACCTTCTTCTCTCTTCCCTCTATCTTCAACACTGTTGCATGTTACTCCCCTCCCTGCCCAACACACTCCAGTGGTCCATAGGGGATCCTAATTGCCTTCAGGATAACATATAAATTCCTCTTTTTAGAAAAGCTCTTCACAATCTGGTCCCAGCCTACTTTTCCAGGACTGTTGTGTGTTACCCTCCCTTTAAGCCTCTACTTTCCAGCCAAATTGATCTATTTCTTGGACATGACATTTCATCTTCTGCCTTTTAGAATCTCAGCTC
Source organism: Notamacropus eugenii (assembly GCF_028372415.1). Classification (NCBI taxonomy): domain Eukaryota; kingdom Metazoa; phylum Chordata; class Mammalia; order Diprotodontia; family Macropodidae; genus Notamacropus; species Notamacropus eugenii. Next base: position 343,604,262 of record NC_092872.1, read on the forward strand.
AGCTTAAGTACTACCTCCTTTATGAATCTGTTCACCCACTAGTACCTGTGCCCTCTTAAAATTATTCTGTCTTTATTTATATGGGTACATGCTGTTCTGTTGATAGGATATAAATGCTTAGAAAGCAAGAACTATTTATGTAAAAATATATTTTTAAAATTTGTATTCCTAGTGCCTGACAGAATGCTGGGCATGAAACAGAAAAGAAATTGAGATTGCTTTCACCATAAGAAAGCACCTACTCAAAGTCTATCAATTATAATTTTACATGTAACTATTTGGTTTCCAAAGCCACAGTAGATTAGAAGCAGAGAACTGGAAGGGATACTCAAGGGGAAGAAGTCCCTAAAGGCAAATATATTAACAACTAGGAAACAGAAGGAGGGAAAACAACTTTACAATTCAAAGATGAGAACAGCCTTGAGATTTGAGGACATCATTGTAGTGTTCCAGCATAGTACAATAATGAATGTTCATAATGACCATCATGCATAAAGTGCTTGAAGATGTCCATCAAAAATGATTAAAAACAAGATTTACCACTTCAGAGGACAAACCCTTGACCATTTGGAACACTCTCTTCTCCAAAATAATGTATCCCTAGAGGGCTCCAGACTGTCATGATTTTATAGCAATTTGTTCCATATAATGACATGCCCTTTCCCATCCAGTTTCTGCTTAAGAGTTGTGATTTGTTAAATATGCTACATTTGTCTAAAATAATCACACTTATTTTAGAAATTTATAATTGAGAATATGGCCTAATGCATGCCAACGCATTGTGATGAATGTAATGTAATACCATGCACAGCATGGTACTTGCCAGAGCATCTCACCTATGGCCAACGTGGAACATGATACAGAACTAGTGAGTCAAAGGAACACTGGGTTCCCAACAAATGCAATTCTATTGAGCATCAAAATCTGATCTGAACCCCTAAACTGCAGGCTGGAAGCACAGGTCTTTATGACAGTATACTCATTACTTATTTTCACTGACCCGCAGCTGGTCTGGGAGATCTCCCAATTTGAAGAACCCTATCTTCAGTCTACCAAACAGGGCAGATTGCTTTCAGGACGACCTAAATAATGTTTAACCAAGAACACTCCCACAAACACTGAATTAAATTGGAATACAAATGCATTTTTCAGTCATTGCTAATCTAATATGCTTCCTTTAATTCAACAAACATTTGCTACTATGTACAAGTCATTAGAGTTCTCCACTGTGAGGTTCTAGTGCATATTCACAGTGGTGGAAGTAAGTGTGAATTAGATGGAACTGATGTAATCTTTGAGTTTTGTGGATATGCTATTCCTCACTGGTCCAGAGGGGCTTTAAAGATAAAGCCCAGGGCCAGTGACAGAGTATATCTCATTATAGTAACAAAAGCTAGCATGCTATGTGCCAGAGAATCAAAGCACCTTTGGGAAGACCATCTAGTTACTTTGCACACATGTAAATATCTACATGATTACTTGTATGTTGACTTTCTCATTAGAAGTTGACTTCCACGAGAATAGGGTCTCTGTTCTTACCTTTCTTTATATGCCAAGTACTTAGCAGTGTCTAGCTAACATATAGTAAGCATTTAACAAAAGTTCACTGAGTGACTGACTTTTATTTTTTAAGGGTGCATAGGGAATTGCTGGAGCATTTTAATGTTTTTTGTAAAATTCTATTTTATTCAATTGTTCCATCAGGCACTACATGTAACAATTATTATCCAATTATATTTACTTGTCATTGAAAGTTGGATAAAAACATACCAATCAAAAGAGTGAATTACTTTCTAGTGAAGCATGAACTTTGAGATTGGTAACAGGGAATCAGAAGCACTCTACTTTATCTTCCGTGTTCAAAGTTTCTGTAGCTTATCATTTGAGCAAAATGTGAATGTTATTCTTAAGTCAAGAAGGAACCTTATTTAAATAGTCTAATTTGAAAATACTTCAAGTTAGAATATATTTGTAAAATATGGTGAAATTTAAAAATGATTATGGGACTGATTCAATAATCCATGGGATTACTACTAGTTGGTCCATCTTTTAAACTTACCTCAAACCTGTCTGTCTCTGATGATGGAGAGCTCGTCAGAAATCCTCTATTTTTCTTATCAATAGGGACAGAGGAGTTTGTTTGCTATAACGAAAAAAAACAAACCAAAAAAACCACCATCACACATATATATGTTTATGTATACATGCATGTATGTGTGCATATATGGGTGTGCGCATCTGTGCATGTATAAATAAAAAAAAATACTCTGGGCTCCTCTTCTGATTGATGAGGAGGCCTCTATGTGCCCCAGGGTCCATGCTTATTTCATTTCTGGCCGACTTTCTCTATGGACTGCTCCACCCCCTCAGTGTCCTCACCTACCTCAGGATGGCCCTATCCTGAGACATGCTTTCTTGACAAATAAATCCTGGTCAGTTTTTCCATTTCTTGAGGTGTCTCAGTATCACTCCCTTCGTTCCCAGCTCACTTACTTTCTAAAATGCTTATTTACCCGCTTCTGCAAATACTCTCCATTCAACTTTCCATCTCCTTAATACAATCTTCTTCAATCAGAATGTAAATTCCTTGAGAGTGGGGACCATAGTTTTTAAAAATTTGTATCCCCAGGGCTTACCATAGTGCCTGACACTTAGTACAAGCTTAATAAATTCTCCCTGTTCTTCTCCCTCTCCCTTTCTCTTCTCCCCCTTTTTGTTTCTGTAACTGAATTTCAGAAAAAAGATATTTTAGCACCAACAGTAAAAACAATCTTTTAGTAAAAGGATATGAAGAGAGCACAAACATATAATGATAATAACAATAAGAGTCTATGACCCTAAACTAAATTTTAAGTCATTTAGTCAAGTTAATGAAATAAAACTTATTTTTGCTATGGGTTAAGTCAGAATTATTATTCAGAAGAGAACATTGTAGTACAGCAGGCACATGGCAACGCATGGCTGAAATTCTTTGTTGGTTTGAGAGAAAATGTGATAAGACTTTTGATTTTTAGATAATTACATTTTGGCCATTTCTGTTCAATTAATTTGCCCTCTGGTATACATAAATTAATTTTTGTTATATTAGTGCTACTTTTCTAAGCAAATAGTTCAGAAATCATATTTCCTAACTGGTGAGTTCCTCCATCTCTTAGTAATTTGAAATCCATAATTATATGTGGCTAAAAATACTTTACTTTGAATAAATTTATTTTATGATATTTCAAAGTTCAAGAAGTGAAAGTAGGACACATTCATTTTACATCACCCAAAGATTCAAATCAGGCAAACAATCATGGGGTAGATGAATGTATTTACTGGCAGAGTAGAATTTTACAGTTTGACTAGTAGGGATTGTAAATTTCTATGCTAAAATGAAAGGAGGTGAATTCTGAATGTGGAATTTTTTAATTACAAAAGAAATTCCTATCTTTTGGAAAGGGTGATTTGGGGTAGCTGGCAAGATTACCAGAAATCAGATAAAAGCATCACATTTAGAAAGGACATACTAAATACTAAAATATACTAAAGCATTTCAAGTAATTTTTTTTTTGCATAGTCTTGAATGACAGATATTCCACAGACATTGCTCACTACCCCTTCCTCAAAGACAACAAAAATTTTAAATTAGTCTATTTTTCCTTTTGAGATAACATCTATATGATCAGGAAGCTAATGGGCAAATAGCAATTCATTTAAAAGTAAAATTAGTTTCATGGACAACTTTGCTATACTGCACCTCTTCCATAAAGTAAGGAACACCTATGATCTTAATTTTAATGAAGAAATAGGGATGAATTCACACTTGGGGATTTAAGGCACCCAGTGTTTCTTTTACCCTACTTTTTTTTAGTGCAGTTCATAAGAATTTCTGGGGTTCCTTTATTACAGAATTCTTACCTATAACACTACATAAGAAATATTGCAAATGACATCTCAATAGCTGACAATCTAAAACACTGACATGAATTAACAATGCTAAAAAATTAAACAATGACCAGGTTGAGTTAATGTCAGTAGTGTAGAATTAGTTGAATATATTAACAAGTATAAACACTACAGGTCACATAAATTACAAGATAGTAAAAGCTATGTGATTACATCAACTGATGCCTTAAAAAAAAGCTTTTGACAAAATCCAGCATCTGTTTGTTAAAAACACTAAAAAAGGATATGAATAATTGGAACTTTACTTAATACGGTAATAAGCATCTATCTAAAACCATGCTCCAACATTATATATAATTGAGAAAGGACAGAGGCCTTCCCAAAAAGATCAGGGCTAAAACAAGGACGTCTTATCACCTCTGCAATTTTTTATAGTTCTAGAAATGTTATAATAATACAACAGGGGAAAAAAATCACATGAGAAAGGACAGGAAAAGCACAAACTATTGTTTTTTGCAGATAATATTATGGCCTATTTGGAGAACCCCAAGAAGTCAACTAAAAAATAACTGAATAAAAACCCTAATTTCAGTAAAGTTTCTAGATATAAAATAAATTCAGATTGTCAGTATTTCTATATATTACCAACAAAAAGCAGTAGAAAGTGATAAAGGGAAATTCTTTTCAAAATTACATGAATACAACTACCAAGCACTCTTTACAGAAACAAAGATAGCTCTAAATAATGGAGAAATATTAATTATTGATGGGTAAGTCATGACAATCTAATAAAAATCACAATGCTGCCTTAATTGTTTTCCTTATTCAGTGCCATACAAATAAGACACTAAAAGGTTATTTTACAGAACTAGAAGAAAATACTAAATTGCATCTACAGAACATAAGGTCAAGAATTTCAAGAGAAATAATGAAAAATAGGGGAAAAGAAGAAAACCTAACAGTGCCAGATCTCTAACTATTCTAAAAATAAGTAATCATTAAAAACTATTTTGTCTGGTTAAAAAATCAGTTTAACAATCTAAGTACATAAGACCCAGAGTGTTTGCTAAACCAAGCTACTGAGTAAACTCTATGGCAGAAGATTTAGACCAATATTTCATACCCTATACCACAGTAAGCTCTATATGAATGTGACTTAGATGTAAAAGGTCACATTACAAACAAATTAAAGAAACAAAGAAGAAAATAGCTTTAAAAAATACCGAGAGGAGAAAAGATCATGACCAAACAAGGTTTAAAGAGAATCACAGAATATAAAAGAGTTTGATTTTTATAAAATTAAAATGTTTTTGCACACACAAAACCAGTGTAGTTAAAATTAGCTGGGAAACAGGTAACTAGGGGGATAAATTTTACAGAAAGAAATATAAAGGTAAGCAGTGTAGATGACTATCTCAAATAATTTACCTGAGGGAGGGGGAAGAGGTATAAGATGTTAGCTAGAAGGGATGGTCAGATCAAGTGAGAATTTTTTTAACAATAGATAAATATGGGTGTGCTTTGTAGGAAATGAAGAAGCAGATAGTAAACAAGGAGAGTTTAAAGACTAGAAAGAACGGAAATAATAGTTGTAGCAATCTGCTAGTGAAGACAAGAGGAGACAGGATGCAAGGATCATGCAGAGGGGTTTGCCTTAAAAAGGGGAAGGGCTAACTCTTCATTTGAAAGAGGGGTAAAGGAGAAGTTAGTGGGGAAAGATGTTTGGACTGATATAAGGAGAGAAGAAAGAGCTTTTGGTGAATGGCCTCATTTTTTCTATGAAGCAAGGTCCTCAGCTGAGAGGGTGCAAATTTCTACACCATGACATCATGAAGTGATATAGCAGTATATGTAGACTAATAAATATGAGGCTCACTGAAAAAAAATGACACCAGTTGAACTTATGGTGCTTCTACTTAAAACTGAGAAACACTTTAAGACTCTACTTTTGAGAATGTCCTGTTTCATTTTTAATAATGAGTCCCAAGCCTGGATTTAAAGCAAATGAAAATCATATTCCTACTTTTATAAACTCTAAATCAACAGAAAAAGGAACAAATCAATGAATGGACACAGTACTAAAAATTTTTAAAAAAAAACTAGAAAAGCAACAAATAAAAAAACTCTCCAACTAAATACAAAAATAGAAATTCTAAAAATTGAAAGCAAAAAAAATCGCATTGGTAAGGTAAATTTCCAGGTGACATGACCAAGAAGATGTAGACTAGACACTTTCTCTGATCCTTAGAACTCCTCAAATCTTTCCAAAATAGGAATTATGTATGAAAGATAAAGCAATTTTAACTGTCTCCATCGTCTAATAAACAGAAAATCTTAGAAAGGTAAAAACAACACAATGAACTAATGGAAGAGAAGGTTAATTTAAAACTCCTACTTCAATTATTCAGAACCCTTCTCCCTCACCTGCCACCATTGCAATACTTGTATTTTCTCAGGAAGAAGGACTACAAAAGAACTTGTGAGCAAACAAAGGTTGGGACTGAAATGGGGGGGAAAGAAGGAAATTTGGATTAAGTGGTAAGAGGACATACCACTAAAAAAAGCTCCAATAGACAGATAAAGATATTTTATAATGGGAGATGGAGACCTTATAATGGGTATGATCTGTACAGATTTGGTTCTTGAAGTGACCACTTATCCGATCTCATGATAAAGTGAATCAGAGCTTCTGGGATCAAATGAAAACCAGAAGAATGGGAGTGCACAGATTTAAAGAGATTTCATGACAGGTGGGGGAAAATTATCATGGGCAGGAATTTGTATTTCTAAAAATGGAACACAACAGAAAAGGGGTGACAGCAACAAGATTTATAACGCAATAAGAGAGAAATAGTTTAGGAGAAGGAACTCAAAATAAGTGCCTTAGAAACTTTAATTCCATGAGAAATACACAGACTAAAGAAGGAATAAATAATTATGAGGAGTATGAGTCAAATAATAAAAGTTTAGATTAAACAGAAAGGAAGATAAATAATGAAGGGAATGGGGGAAAGAAATTTTTTTTAGAAAAAGTTACAAAAATGGAATAAAAAGCTCAACAAACAAAACAACCTGAAAGAGAATACAAGAAAGACAATGTTATTTGGCTACTTAACTGAAAGAAGAAAGCAAGGAAGAATTATATAATAAGAAAAAAACCAATAAATTAAGCAAAACTGCAGAATCAAGGAAAAAGGTAATAAATAGGAGTGGGGAAGTGCTTGAGGGTAAGGAGAAGAGAAGCATTGGGAATAGAGATGAAATATAGTAGACTAAGCTGAAATAACTAAAGAGACAAAACATTATTTTTTAAAGAGGATGAGAGAAAAATCCTGATTTGGAAAAAATAAGAGACAAATGGAAGCAAATACAAAAAGAACTTGTAAATTTAAATGAAAATGGAGTAAACAATCCAAAAAAGTGGAAAGAATGATAAATTAGATAAGAAAATAAATCCCTATGATATGTTTCATACAAGAAGCACACTTAAAAAAATTAGTCATTCACAGAAAAAAATAAGTTGTACAAACAAAATTTACTAGGTATGAAGTGAATCTAAAAAAAGCAGAGGCACCCCATCATGCTATTTTAAAATGTAAAAACAAAAATTCACAAATTAAATGAGATTAAAGAGGAAACTATATTATTCTCAAAAGAATCACAGATAATAATCCAATATGAATATTAAACTTTTATGCTCCAATGCCTTGATATCTAAATTCAAAAAGAAAAAAATTAACTGAGTTACAAGAAGACATAGACTAATAAAATAATGGTAAAAGATGTTAATATCTCTCAGTTTTAGATAAATCTAAAAGAAAGATAAAAATGAAAATATAGAATTTTTCAAATTGCTGTATAAACTAGAGCTGAAAACTTAAGGTGTCTTCTAAATGAAATGGCTATGGAATTTATGTTTTTATCAGAACTGTGCAGAACTTTTACCAAAACTGTCCCTGTATTAAAGCTCAGAGATACTGCATCTAAATGTGAAAAGACAGAAATAGTAAACACTTCCTTTATGGAGCAATAAAAATAAGAATCAATCAGGGAACAAAGAAACAAGACATAGCCCCAAATGGAAACTTAACCATGAAATTTTAAATAAATATTAGGTTAAAGAACAAATCATAGAAACAATATTAATATAAAATAAATTGATAATGATGAAACAACATACCAAGACTTCTGGGATGCAGCTAAAGCAGTCCTCAACGGCAACATTATATTCCTAAAAATACATAAACAAAATAGAAAAGGAGAAGATTAATGAACTGAATGTTCATTTTTAAAAATTTGAAAGACAACAAATAAACAAACCTAAAATAAGCACAAAAAAGAGGATATTAAAAATTAGAAGAGAAATGAATAAACTGGAAAAAAAATCCATGGAAATAATAAATAAAACTAAAACCTCTTTTTCGACCAGACCAATTAAATTTATAAACCTGTTTAAAAGGAAGAGGGCAAAAAAATCAAATCAATAAGAAAGCTAATGAACAAGGGAAAATAACCAAAATAGAAGAGATTTTTAAAAATTAGAACCTATTATGCAGTTATAAGCTAACAAAATGTAAAAAAATAGAACACCTTCAAAAATATAAACTACCCACATTAACAGAATATCAAATAGAGAACTTAAACAATCCAATCTCAGAAAAGGGAAGAGAATAGCTAGGAAGGAACTACAAAAGGAGAAAAAAACCTCCTAATCCTGATGGATCCACTGGAGAATTCGACCAAACTTTAAAGGACAATATTAATACTAACACTATACAAATTATTCTCAAAAACTAAGAAAGAAAACACTCTACCGGATATCTTTTAAAAAAGCAATATATCCCTATATCTAAAGCAGAAAAGGATAAAACACAGAAGGAATCATTAATGAATATAGATTCAAAAATTTTAAATAAAATCTTGTCAGACTATAGCAATTCACTCAAGAAATCATTCATCATGACCAAACTGGTTTCATAATAGGAATTCAAGGATCTTTCCACACTAGGAAAACAATCATTATAATTAAGCATGTTAAAAACAAAAACATCCTTAGGTACAATTTTGAATTATTCAAATAAAATAAATGATGTGTCCATGCCCAGAAATTCTACTACTAGATTTAGAAAGAGGTCATTGACAAGAAATAAGTTCCCATATATACCACAACATTTACTGCATAACTTTCAGTGATGGCAAAGAATTGGAATCAAAGTAGGTACCTAAAGATTGGGGAATGGCTAGACAAGTGGTTTATGAATGTAATATCATATTACTGTACTATAAGAAATAACAATTATAATGATTATATCATAGTGGAGCATGGAAAGATTTACATGATGTAATGCTGAGTGAGCAGAACCAAGAAAACCATTTACATAATGACTTTACAACATTGTAAAAGGAAAGAATCACAAAAAAGGTGAATGTTGCAAAATATAAGAACAAAAAATGCATGATCCCAAAGAAGACATATGAAAAGATACATCTTATCATGTTCTTTTGCTGGGGCACATTGAATGTATTAGACTATTTTAATCTATTAATTGACTTTGCCAATTTTTTTCTCTTCTCTCTTCTCCCCTTTAAAATATGATTTGTTATATGGGATGGCTCTCCAGGAGAGTGGGAAAAGAATACTATCAAAAATTTTGGTGCTGTCCAAAAAGATATTCAGAATTATTTTAAAAATGAACAAATTAGAAAAAATCGGGGGGAGCCAAGATGGTGGAGTAGAAGGATGGACCTGCTCTAGTTCTTCCCTTATAGCCTATAAAACACCAGTAAAAAATTACTCTAAACACATTCTAGAGCAGCAGAAGCCACAAAATGACAGAGTGAAAGAGATTTCCAGCCCAAGAAAGCCTAGAAGGCCGACAGGAAGGATCTATCGCAATGTGCTAGGAGTGGAGCACAGCTCAGCCTTGGCCATGAGGCATGGCATGGACAGGACTGGAGCAGGTTTCAGGGTGCAGAATCATGTGTAGCAGCTGTGGTTCCCAGATTTATCAACCCACAAATGTCAAAGACAGCTTCAAAGGTCAGTAAAAAGGCTCTTTCACCTGGGTGAGGGGGAGCACAGTCTGGCCCCAGCCCTGGATCCAGGGCTGCTGCAGCCACTGTAGCAAGTGTCCACATTTGGAACCCTTGGCCTAAAGACCCTGGGGGAATTGAGCAGCTCCTGGGGGAATTGAGCAGTTGATCTAGGTCTCAGTTCTGAGTGGCAGTTCTGGGGTGAGGAAGAGCATTGGCATGGTGGAGCTAGTGGTGACTGTGCACAGGGAATTCTACTCACAGATCCAAGGCATAAAAGAATGCTTGTGGCTGCTGCCAGACCAGAGCAATGAGTTTACTCTTCTCCCTTGATTGTGCCACCTTGGAGGAACTGAGAACATACAGGTCCCTAGAGTATACCCTCCACTTGACAAAGAACTCGAAAGTCAAGTAACTGGCTGGGAAAATGCCAAAAAAAGGGGGAAAAAAGTAAGAATATAGAAGGTTGCTTTCTTGGTGAACAGGTATTTTCTTCCATCCTTTCAGTTGAGAAAGAACAAAGCATACCATCAGAGGAAGACATCTACATGCAAAACCTCCAAAAAAATATGCAATGGTCTCAGGCCATGGAAGAGTTCAAAAAGGATTTTGAAAATCAAGTAAGTGAGGTGGGAAATTGGGAAGAGGAATGAGAGTGATGCAAGAAAATCATGAAAAGTGAGTCATCAGCTTGCTAAAGGAGACCCAAAAAAAATGCTGAAGAAAATAACACCTTTAAAAATAAACTAACCTAATTGTCAAAAGAGGTCCCAAAAGTCAATGAGGAGAAGAATGTTTTAGAAAGCAAAATTGGCCAATTGGAAAAGGAGGTTGAAACACTCACTGAAGAAAATAGTTCTTTAAAAATTAGAATGGAACAGAAAAAAGCTAATGACTTTATGAGAAACCAAGAAATTATAAAACAAAACCAAAAGAATGAAAAAATAGAAGACAATATGAAATATCTGACCTGAAAAATACATCTGGGAGAGGTAATTTAAAAATTATTGGTCTACCTGAAAACCATGATCAAAAAAAGAGCCACCATCTTCCAAGGAATTATCAAGGAAAATTGCCCTGATATTCTAGACTCAGAGGGTAAAATAGAAATAGAAAAAAATCTACCAATCACCTACTGAAAGAGATCCCAAAAGGAAAACTCCTAGGAATATTGTAGCCAAATTCCAGAGCTCCCAGGTCAAGGAGAAAATATTACAAGCAGCCAGAAAGAAACAATTCAAGTATTGTAGAAATACAATCAGCATAACACAGGATTTAGCAGCTTCTACACTAAAGGCTCAAAGGGCTTGGAATATGATATTCCAGAGGTCAAAGCATCCTTCTAGTCACAAAGATTCTTTTTATTGTTGTAGACAGCAAATTGAGAAAAAGGATAATCAGAAGCAAACACTATTGTGGGAAGAAAGGTCAAGGGAGAGAATGGAATAAATGAAAGGCAAGATGGGACAGATGGAAATGTGGTTAGTCTTTTACAACATAAATATTATGGAAGTGCTTTGCATTGTTACACATGTGTGACTTATACTGAATTGCTTGTTTTCTCAATGGGTGGATGGGGAGGGAGGGAGAGAATATGGAACTCAGAGCTTTAAGAATGAATGTTAAAAATTGTTTTAGCATGCAACTGGAAATTAAGCTATACAGGCAATGGAGTATAGAAATGTATTTTGCCCTACAGGAAAATAGAGGGGAAGGGGGATGGAAGAAGGGTGGGTAATAGAAAGGAGAATAGATTGGAAGAAGGGGTGGATGGGGTGCATGTTGAATGGGGTGGGGAGAGATCGGGAGAAAATTTTTGGCTTTTAAAAAGGGTTTTGTTTTTTTTTTTTTGGAGTCCTTCATAGTCTGGCTCCAGTCTACCATTATAGGCTTATTCCATATTCTCTACATATTCTATATTCCAGGCAAATTGGCTCACTTTCTATTCCTCATACACATTTCATCTCCTATCTCTGCCTTTGCAGAGGCAGGCTTCTGTGAGAAAGCAGTGACACACACACACACACACACACACACACACACACACACACACACACACACACACACACACACAAAATGCTCCCTTCTCACCTATATCTCACAACATTTCTAGCTTCCTTTAAGGTCTCAGTTTAAGACCTCTTACACGAGGTCTATCTGATTTTTGTAATAGCCTGTACCCTCCTTGACTGGAAATGATTTTGCATCTCCTCTTCTGTGTATGTTGTTTTCCCCCATGCTCTTTGAAGGCAGGAGCTAATGAATTTTTGTTTTTGTACCCCTAGTATCTAAGCACAGTGCCTAGGACACGAACATACCTAGTAAGTACCTTTTGGATAAGTTAATTTACATAATGAATGAATAATTTACATAATTATTAATTGATTAAACTGGTCAACTTTGTATACTTAAAAAATACATGAAGCAGTTTGTATACAGATATAATAAAAAGCTTCTGATATAAAGTCCAAATTTTTCCTTTAAGGTATTCTATAACAGAGTCCTATTCATAGCCAATCTTGTCTCCTACAACACAATTCAAAATAGACTTATTAAATGCCTAATATTCACAAGATATTAGAATAATATGCACTTAAGGATACAAAGATAAAAGTTAAAATGTAAGCTTCCTGAGGATAAAGAACATTAGGAGGGATGGGGCATACACAGATAAGTGTAATACAAGACAGAATGTGATAGAAAGTAGTGAGACTAAGACAGACAGATGGACACACACATATACAATTTTCTAGAAATATTTGAAAGGTTAATAGGAAGTCTCTCTCCTTGCCACAGTCTATCATCTATCAAGGGTTACAAAACATTGCTTTAAGATAAAGTAAATAATAAACTGTGAAATTCTCCGAGTTTTTAATCTTTTTAAAACTGCAAATGTACGCATTCATATCATACAGTATAATGGAAATGGAATAGAAAGAAATGGAAAGAGGGCAATGCAAAATTGAACAATTCTGTTATCTATCTACAGAAAAGTTGTGTCACAGATTTAAAGAACTGAAAAACATTTTCCTAAATAAGTCCTGCTTTACTACTGAATTAGTTTTCTATGTCTTATTAGTTACTTTTTTCTTTGGTCTTCCAGTTTCTAAAAGAATTTACCTTGGTCTTGACATCTGGAGATTTTTCTGTTTCAGGCAAAATGTTATAAATGGAATTATCTGTAAATTAAAAAAAATGAATCTCAGTATTAGGCTGGTTACTAGTCAGTAAATTAACAAAAATTTATTAAGCACTCATTGTGCCAGGCATTCTGCTAAGCGCAGGATATAATGTAAAGCAAAAAGTCTCTGTCCTCCAAGAGAGCACATTCTAACGGGGAGAGATTATCTAAATAAGTATGTACGTAGAAGACATATAGCACAGTTTAAATGGCTGGTAATCTCAGAGGGAAGACATTAGCAATGGGTGTATGTGGGGATGGAGTGGGGACAAAGAGAGGGAAGACTAGGAAAGATCTTCTGAACAAGATAGGATTTAAGCTGTCTTTAAGGATGCTAGAAAAGAAGTGAGAAGAAAGAGCATTCCAGATAGGCAGTGTAAGTGGAACTGGGAAGGGAGTGTTAGTATGTGAAAGAGTAAGAAAACCAGTGTTGGTGGATCACAGAGCAGAGGGAAGTAGATGGATCACAGAGTATAAGAAAACTAGAAAGTATTTGGAAGAGCTTTAAAAGTCAAATAGATGATCTTTTATTTGATCCTGGAGGTAAAAGGGAACCACTGAAATTTATTGAGCAGGGAAATGACATGGTCAGACCTATGCATTAGTTTGGTAACTAAATGAATAACTGATTAGAGACTTGAGACAAAAAAGACCAACCAGTACAGTACTGAAATAGTTCAGAAGTGAGGTGAAGCATGTCTGCACCAGGAATGGAGAGAAATGGACATACACAGAAGATATTGTAAAGGTAGAAACAATAAGACTTGGTAACATATTGGATATGTGCGGTGAGGAGTTGAGGATGATACTGATGGTGAGAGCCTGAGCAACTGGGAGGATGATGATACCTTTAATAGTAGCAGCATTTATCAAATGCCTATGACAGAACTAGGGTAGAGATAAAGGTGAAAGAGCTTCCTGTCTCATAAGTTATTTCCCAAAGAAGTAAAAGAAACACGGCTTGGGACTTCTAGTATCTTTTGTCACTATTGATATTTTTTACTTGTTTTATTGGCATGTCAAATGGGTTGAGGTACCACTCTGTAGAATGTTTTAAGGAAAAATAAGAATAAAACTATGGGAAAGTTACATGGGAACAGTGCTTAGACCATTTTTCTGGACCACTCTTTCGATGGTGAGAGGATTACTGATTTAATATAATAAGGAATGTCAACCTCTAGAATTTGGTCTAAGAAAGACAAACAGAATTAGATTGTATACAGCTTGATTTTCTTTTAATGTGGAGGGCATAGATGCAGAGTTGCAGTCAGAACTGAGCTCTCTTTGGCATTAGGCTGCACAGATTATAAAGACAAAAAAAGAAACCATAAAGATGGGTGAGAATGACAGTGTTGTGGTCCAATTACTGCTAGAGTCCCTTGAGTTCAGTTTCCATTTCCAAAGGAGGGGCCATTTCCCAGAGATCATGAGATGCCTACAAAGAACAAGGAAGAAGGTCAGGGTGAAAAGTCCCCAAGGTCCAGGAATTAGGATGCTTATTCTGTCCATTAGAGCTGGTATGAATCAGCTTAAGTCAGTTCTGTGGTTGCCCGCACAGCAGAGGGATTTCCAGGTTTGGCAAGCAAACACTGCAAAGGATCTTGGGTATATCAAACTTAAGTGATACTAATCTGCCTATCAAGCACTATAAAACTAAGGCCCTTGAGGAAGGGAGAATCTCAGACCAGAGCTGAGGGAGTCATGGTCACTTTAACAAAGTGCTATTGGCTTGGAGCTTTGCCATAGTTTCTTTTATTATAGACTGCACAATCAATAAAAATGCCAAAAGAGAAAAGATTAATTATTTTCTATGTCAGATAATTTGGAAATGCGTTTAAGTGAATTAATGACATCTGGCTGATAAAGTATTATTTTATGTTTTAAATTCATGATACTGTATGTTGTTATTGTGTTTCCAAAATATTTTCTTATAGTATGAAATTTGGGAAATCATTGTATCAGAAATACTGTTAGAAAAGTAACTTCTAAAATTTTTGAAAACTGTTAAATATTTTATAGGGTACATTTGCTTTAAAATGGATAATAATAATAACTCACCACTGGGAGAAAAAAATAACCAAGTCCTGTTATTCGTGGGGTTTCTTTCTGCTTGGTCAAGGTCATAAGATCATATAAACCCTACTGACAGAATGTGATAATGTTCTGAAGTACTGAACTTTGAGAAATTAGAACCTCTGCCCACCAAAGTGGGGAAATTTTACAAGTTTGCTTGTAGTAAAGAGTAAATTTGAATATCCTCTATTTCGTTAAATGTCTATTTTTCCCCCTGTAGTATTATATTCAGTAATTGGTTGCTAAGCCTAATTGCCGTGGGCTACCTGAGTCTACTTACCTTTCACAGGTCTTTGGTGATTAGCTGGATAAACATATTGAGAGAAGAGACTTTCCAGAGTCAAACAAGGTGGTAGGCTTTATTCAGGGTCTTAGTTATGTATCCATATGCAGGGCGAGTTCTTCCCCAGGAGAAAGGAACCCCTCTCCTCCCAAGGAGCAGGGATCATACAGCAAGAGGACGGGAGCAGAAGAGGGGAGGGACCCTCTTCCCTCCAAGGACCCTGCCACAAGGCACCCCTCAGGCTTTCCTGTCCCTACTTAAGCTCTCCCAGTTGCACAGTTTGCACGTGAATACTGTGTGTGCTCCCAGCCCCTAGCTAATTAACAATAGGTGTGCTCAGACCACGGACCAATCTCAAGGGTGGGATGCTCTCCCCAGCAAGTTTCCACTAAGAAGAGGTGGAAAAACAAGATAGCCCGTGTTTCACTCCTCAATTACCAGCTGTTCCCTGGGGGGCCTCGTGATAGCTCTGAGGTCTAGAAGCCCTCACCCTTACCTGACGCAAGACTGTTCACGTGAAAACTGAACTTACACACCCCAACAATTGGTAAGTCATTCTTGATTCCAAGCCTAGCTCCTTTGCTTTCTGGAATATCATTTTGCAAGCCCTCCACTCCTATTTAGTGGCAGCTGCTTAATCTTGTGTGAGACTGAATGTGATTCTACAGTATTTGAATTCTTTTTTTCTCTATTTCAGAAATATTTCTGAAACATTTCAATATTTCCTCCTTCATCTGGAAGTTCTGGAATTTGGAATATTCCTAGGATTTTTCATTTTAGAATCTCCCCTCAGGAGGGGTTCAGTAGATTTCTTTCTAATTTGACCTATGGTTCTATGAGCAATTAGCAATTAATTGTAATTAATTAGCAATTAATGTAATTGCTAAATAGTAATTGTATCTCTTTTATCCAGGAACCCTGAAGGTCTTCCCCTCTCAGTTCGATTTTTTTTTTCATTGAATGGGTATATCTCACTCAAAGTGAGAATGTGATAAGAACTTAGCCTGAAAGGACCAGGGTCTCACACTGCATCCTGGGTCATCTCCAGTCATCCTGATGAATATCAGGCCACTGGACCCAGATGGCTCAGAAGAAGAAAGTGAGACTGGTGACCTTGCATAAATTAAATCAACTGCAAGTCATGTCATCATCTTGATGTCATGGTGCTCTTTGAGAACAAAGGACAAACACAACACAACAAGTTTCATCTGATAGAATTATGAAAATTATTAAATTCTTCTTGTTAATAAATAGTCTGTATTGAAGCTACATCTTTGGACCAACTTAGTAACAACAGACCTTAGATTTAAACACTCCATTTTGCCTCAGGGTTTAACAGGCAGTACAAAATTGAAGACTTGTTGTAGACAGAATTTTTCTGGGGTTTGAAGTCAGTTATCATATAGTCAGTGCATGTGTGGAACTTCAGAATGTAATTATTTTGAAATTATTAATGAAAAACAAATAAGATGCCTTTACAGGTGTTCATTGTTAATTGTATATATTATAACACAAGAAAAAAATTACCTAGCCCAAAGTTATGATTAATGAAATTTTGCTATGTGAAGTAATCTCATGGGACTGCAATCTGACACTGTTCTAAGTTTTGATTTCAGGTGTGGTTGTCCAAAGTGTCATTAAGGCAATAGTTCACCATTCAAGGGGAATGCCATGTGTGGCCCAAAGGGAGTACAGTCTAAGACCTGTTAGAGGTGGATATCTGTATCTGGGAAAGGTGAGGGGATAACCTTGCATAGGCAAAAAGTAGGAGCCCCTTGACTCAATTTCTCCATTGTGCTATTTTCCTTTCTGAACAGGAAATTTTCCCACCTGCTTAATTCTGAGCCTGGCTATGATATCCTGTGAATAATGTGTGACTTTGCTGTGGAATTGGCTGTTAACATGACTCATTCCTAAAATCAAACAGAGCTAAAAGAAATTTTCTCCTGTTATAGTTTAGGCCAGGTCAGTCTGTGTCCTTGAGGGGATAGTCTTGATACTGTCAAAACCATGTCCCTCCTTTTTCCTTTCTTACCAAATTTCCATAATCAGAGCAGGTGAATTGTAAAAGTTTTCTTTTTGTAATACTAAAACATCTCTGAGTTATTATAATAGGATGCAAGTACGAAAGAACTTACTGTTATCAGTCTAAATTTGTAGTCAATGCCATATTCCAAGCAAATAAGTTAATGAGTTATTGAACTTGCCACTCACTTGTTAATAGGTATATAGTCATGTATAAGATTAGGTCCTTCAAAAGGTATATCTGGTGTTCAGGGAGAATTAGTACCTCTGGTGTGAGGGCTGCATGTTTTTCTAAAGTGGATGTAGTGATGCAGAATTCTTTGAAGTTGGCATAGACTTTACAATCAAATCTGACATAGTCAACAAGCTTCTGCCTCCCCAAAGTAGCAAATGACAGGCTCATGACAATGCGACTGCCACCTGCAGGAAAATACCATGCCACCATCATCAGTACATATGCTCCCATGATGATGAATCCTAATGATGCCAAAGAAAGTGAAAAAAAAAAGAAGACCTGGAGACACTCATTATAAATGTACCAACAGGGGACAAGCTTGTAATTCTGGGTGAATTAAACAGGAGACTATCAGATATGGCAGGGAGTCCTTGGCAGAGATGGAGTCAGAAACAGCAACAGTAATGGTCACTTACTACTGAAGATTTTCATGACCTTCTCATCACCAACAGTATCTTCTGTTTACCTAAATGCAATAAAACTTCATGAATGTACCCTCACAGCAAACACTGGCATTTAATAGACTGTGTCACTGTAAAGAGAAGAGATAGAAAAGATATGAATGTGACAAAGGCAATGTGCAGCACAGATCATAGACTTATCCTCTTCAAGCTAAACACTGGCATTCTACAAAAGTGGTGGCCTCAAGGCATGACAACTATCAGAAGACTTAATGCCAACAGATTAGAGTACTTCTCTGTGTTTGAACAGTTTATATCAACTGGGAGAGAAAGCCAAGTCAACACACTGAAGCAAAAATGGACTGGGCAACTTTCAGAGATTTGGTATGTAGCACCACATTTACTCAGCTGGTTCAGCACACTTGTAAAAACCAGAATTGGGTGGATGAAAATGATGGAGAAATTCAGAAGCTATTAACTGAAAAACGAACTCTATCAAATCTACCAGAGAGATAGTTTATTTGTCTCTAAAAAGGCAGTACTTCAGTCCATCAAATGTAAAGTGCAAGTGAATCTTAAGAGAGATGTGGAAGTCTTGGCTCAGTAAGAAGACACATGAAATTCAGTTTTATGCAGAAAGTAATAATCCAAAGCATTTTTACTATGCCCTGAAAGCTATTTATAGGCCACAGATCTTTGGCGCATATCAACTAATCAGTGCTGATGGAACAACACTGAGCAGGGCTAATGACATGATTATAGAGAGATGGAACACTTTCACAGCATTTCCAACAGACTGTCAATAACCAATGTTGAAACCACTGGCTAGTTACCTCAGATGAAAATTAATCCCTCTCTAGCTGAAATTCCAATTAAAGAAGTTATTTTGAATGTCATTAGGCTCCTCGTGAGTGGCAAAGAGCCTAGTGCTAATTTCATTCTAGCAGAATGTACAAGGCAGGGAGGTCCACTGCTCCACAGCTGACTGAAGTCTTCTGGGCTATATGGCAAGAGAAGGTTATGTGGCAGGAGATCAAGGATGCCTCCATTGTTCATCTATATAAAAGAAAAGGAAAGAGGTTGTCCTGTGATAACCATAGGGTAGGGAGGTCTCTCTCTTAGTCATTGCCAGCATGATTCTTGTCAGACTCCTCCTTAATACTCTGATCCTTTACTTAGAAGATGGTCATCTACCCAAGGGGCACTGTAGCTTCAGAAAGGGCCAAGGAGTGGCTGACATGGTGTTCTCTGTCTGACAACTCCAGGAGAAATGCCAGGAGTGGAACAGTAGTTTGTAAACAATTTTCCTTGTCTTTGATACTGTCAACTGAGAGGGCCTGTTGAAGATCCTGGCAAAATTTGGTTGCCTGGAGAAGTTCATCAGTATTGTATGTCAGTTCCATGATGGCATCCTTGCATAGGTTCTGGATAATGGACAATATTCTTGTGATTTCCAGGGCAAAAACAGAGTTAAGGAAGGCTGTGTACTTGTTCTCATGCTTTTTAAGCATGCTATTTTACAGCAATATTATCAGACGCCTTCAACAGAAATGAAAATGACTTCAAGGTCAGCTACTGCACCAATGGTACTTTATTTAACTTGCAAAAGCCACAAGCCAAGACTAAAGTGGAGAGAGAGTTGGTATGTGAATTTCTGTTCACAGATAACTGTGCACTCAATTCAGCTTGAGGCTTAGATATAACAGAGTGTGGATTGGTTCTCTGCCACCTTTGCTAATTTTGACCTAATAATTAACAGCAAGAAAACAGAGATTCTCCACCAGCCAGCACCATTCCATCCATATATGGGAACCATCAATTACAGGAAATTAAGAAATTTTGAATGCTGTCAGTAAGTTCACTTACTCTGGCAGTCTACTTTCCAGCAATGTACATATAGATAAGGTTGCTTTACTCATTGCCAGAGATAGCTCAGTGTTTAGAGAGTTTAGGAGGCTCCAAAAGAATCTGTGGGAGAGCAGAGACATTAGGGAGCCTACCAAACTGAATGTCTACAGTCATTGTGCTAACCACATTGTTGTACACCTGTGAAACCTGGACAGTTTACCAGTACCATGCCAGAAAACTGAACTGCTTCCATATGAATCATCTTAAGCAGATTCTGAAGAACATCTGGCAAGATAAGATACCAGACACTGAGGTTGTTTATGAAGCCAAACTGCCAAGGAGTCAAACTCTACTGCACAGAGCACAATGCTGGTGGATTGCACACGCTGTTCAAATGCCAAAAATAAGTTTGCTGAAAAGACTATTTTACAGGGAACTCACACAAGTCAGGAACTTACATGATTGTCAAAAGAAGCAAGAAATGGTCACTCTCAAGGTCTATCAAGAACTTTGGAATCAATTGTGAGACATGAGACAATGGCACAGGACGGTCCAGCATGGCATGCCCCATCACAAAAACTGCTAATGGGTAGTAGCTCAAAAGAAATGTAAGTTGCACAAATTTAGACATCTCCCTCTCAAATGGTCATATAGAATGTTTGTGCTGGACCTGTAGTAGAGTTGTCTGAGCTTGTATGGACACAATCAGACACACTGTACACTAACCTCAACATCATGATGTTGCTTTGGTTCATGAAGGACAAAAAACAACAGATCTTTGGTACCTCATTCTTTCAGAGTGATATGGGATAATAACAAAAATATATAAAAGTTTTCTGATTAAATAGGATAGTAAATTTTGAGAAAACAACAGGATAACAATCAGGATATGTGTGTGTACATGTATGCACATATATCTCCATGTGCATATGTATATATATATGATTGGTTTCCCCTTGTTTCTAATGGGATATTCAGGCCTTGAGCATGTATCAGAAGTAAGTCCTCAAAATTGGATTAAGAATTTTATACATAAAATTGCATTAACTGTAAAGGGAGGACTCTGGAAAGATGGCAGAGTAGGTCAGAAAATTTCAAGATCTCAAGATTTTCCTTCACAAAAGAGAATTGTTCCTTCATTTTCACCTCAGGGATGAAAATAAATAAGAGGAGGGTCAGAACAGGGATAATCAGAGAAAATTTAAAGAAAATCCCAGGAAGAGGTTTCCTTCCTGTGAAAAGTAACACTTCTAGGCTAGGGACCACTTAAACAACAAGCCAGAAGCCCTATGGTTAGCTGGTCCAGTCATAGCAACTGTGACCCCCAGGGATAGTGAGGGGAATTGGGCATCAGAGCTGGAGAAGATCTAGGGAACTTCTGCTGACTCCTAGGAACAGGAAGCCAAACTGTGCTGCAGAGAAGCTGTGGGGGTGAAAAGGAACCAATATACAACCAAACCGAAGAGGACCTGAGGCCATAGGCATCATGCCCCATACCCCAGGATTAAAGGTGATTATAAAAACTTAACTGTTACAAAAAAAATTCACAGCAAAGGAGAAAGAATCCAACCTTAGAGAGCTATTATGGGAAAAGAGAAGATGGGGATTCATCTTCAGAAGAGGATACTAAATCAAAGAAACCCTCTTCTTCCCCAAAGAGTAATATCAAATTGTCATCTGCCCAAAAAGAGTTCACTGAAGAACTTAAAAATGACTAAAAATCAAATGAGAAAGAAAAATAAGAATAATCCAAGAAAAACAAGAAGATTATGAAAAGAAAGTCAACCAATTAGAAAAGAGGATCCAGAATCTTAAGGAAGAAAATGACTCCTTTAAAATAAGAATTGGGCAAGGAAAAGCCAGTAAAGTTATAAGAGATCAAGAAATTTAAAAAATATATATAAAGAATCAAAAAATACAAGAAAATATGAAACATCTCATAAGAAAAACAACTAGGGGCAGAGCCAAGATGGCAAAGTGAGAGCACATATTCACCTAAACTCTATGAAAAACTCTTTCAGATAACTCTAAAAGAGAATCTGAACAAATTTTAGAGTGACAGAATCCACTGGGAGACACAGTGCAGCATATTTCCAGTCCAGGACAGCCTGGAAGGTCGATGGGAAGGATTTGTTGTATGGGGCTAGAGGAGCACAGAGTACAAAGGCTGTACCAGCATGGACCCCACCACAGCAAAGCCAAGTAGGAACTGCTGGGCAGACTGAAACCTAAGTAGTATTGCAGATTCTCAAACATATCAGCCCAGGATGGGAGTCCAGTGGAACTGAAGGAGAGAGAGGCACAGAACCCCAGGTAACAGCAGCAGCCACTCCCGAGACTATCAGCCTGCAGATTAAATGTCTCTAAGTCACTAGCTTGAACTTCTAGAAGCCAAGATGGCAGAGTGACCTCTAAGTGTTCTCCTCCTCCCCTTGTTGACCATGAAAAACCCAGACAATATTTCCTCAAGAAAAATCCTGGAATAATGGGATCAGTTGAAGGGATAAATAGTCTCTTTGCTCAAGAAGCTAGGAAAATTGCAAAGAGGGGGTCCCTCTTGATGTGGCTGAAGGGGACCAGTGCAGGACTGGAGCTGTTCCAGACAGCCCCACCTCAGCAAACCAGGAGGAGATCCTGAGCCCCAGGGGAGTGGAGCCCCTAAGCACCAACTCCAGGACCCCAGGCATGTCTTAGCACAGCCAGGGGAATTGGGAAGACACTAGTACTGGGGGTTCACCAACTGCTAAGCCTGCCTGTGCTCTAGTTCAGAAGAGGAGACTTCCTGAGTTCAGACCACCCCTTCCCCACACCTCATGCATCTAGCTCTACGGTAACTCCAGGGAAACTCAGAAAGACTTTACCTGGCTTCTGCTTAGGCACACCAGTCCAGCTCAGCACCAGGTAAGCTGCAACATTCTAGCTTCTAGCTGAAAGAACCAGAGGCCGCAATACACAAAGCCTCAAGTTCCAAGCACAATAACCGTGGGACACAGCCTCTTGTGCCCCAGAAGCAGACATCCACTTTAAAAGCCAGGAAAAAGGCAATCATGAGCAGGAAGCAAAAACAGAAAAGAAAAGACCATAGAATCTTACAATGGGGACAAGAACCAAAACAAAAATACCAAAGAGGTCAGCATTGAGATTGTACTCCCATGTGAAACCTCAGAAGGGAGTATGAACTGGTCTCAAGCTCAAAGAGAGTTCTTGGAAGAGCTCAAGGATTTTAAAAGCCAAATTAGAGAGGTAGGAGAAAAATTGGTCAATGATTTTAAAAATATGAAAAAAAGAATTCACTGAAGATAACAGTTGCTCCTTAATAAGGAAAATTAGACAAATGGAAAAGGAAGTACAAAATCTAACTGGAGAAAATAAAATAATTCCAATAGCAATTGGGCAAATGGAAAAAAGAGATGCAAAAGTTAACTGAAGAAAACAATCTATTAAAAATTAGAATTGGGCAAATAGAAGCTAAGACATCAAGAAACAGTCAAATAGAATCTAAAGAATGAAAAAATAGAAGAAAATGGAAAATATCTCATTGGAAAAACAACTGACCTGGAAAATAAACCCAGCAGAGAAAATCTAAGGATTACTGGTCTACTGGAAAGCCATGATGAAAAAAAGAACCTGGACAATACCTTCCATGAAATCATCAAGAAAAACTGCCCTGAGGTCTCAGATCCAGAGGGCAAAATAGTTATTGAAAGAATCCACTGATCACCTCTTGAAAGAGATACCAAACTGAAAACACTAAGGAATATTGTTGCCAAATTCCAGAACTATCAAGTTAAGGAGGAAAAAACTGTAAGCAGCCAGAAAGAAACAATTCAAACATGGAGGAACTGCAGTCAGGATCACACAGGACCTTGCAGCTTCTACATTAAAAGATCGAAGGGAACAGAATATGATATTCCACAAGGAAAAGGAGCTTGTACTGCAACCAAAAATCAATTACCCAGCAAAACTGAGGACAATATTTCAGGCAAGGAGATGGACATTCAGTGAAATAAGAGATTTCCAGACCTTGCTGATGAAAATGCCAGAGCTCAACAGAAAATTTAATCTTTAAGTACAAGTCACAAGAGAGGCATAAAAAGGTTAACAGGGAAAAAAACCCTTGTTATTCAATATGGGCAAACTGTTTACATCCCTATAAGGGACGATGATGCTTGTTAATCTTGAGAACTGTATGTTTATTATGATATTTAAAAGGGATATACATAGATAGAGGGAGTGGCTATAAATTAAATGATGTGATGATAAAATATGCAATTTAAGGGTGCAAAGGGATTGTAACAGCAGATGTAAAAAGGAGGAGGCAGAAAAAGGTAAATTACATCACAGGAAGGGGCACAAAAACATACTACAGCACAAGGAAAAAGGGGAGGGAGATGCACTGCTTGAGATTTACTCTTATCTGATTTGGTTCAAGGAGGTAACAACAAACTCAGTTAAGTATAGAAATCTAACTAGCTCTATAGGCAGTAGGAGGGGAAAGAAAAGGGAGGGGAGGTTAAAAGGGAGGGAAGAAGTAGTAAGGGAAAAGGGAAAATAAAGGGAGGGGGTTGGAAGGGAAGACTGAGGGAGGTGGTAGTCAAAAATTAAAATTCTATTGTGGAGGAGAAGGGGGAAGGGAGAACTAAAAGCATAAATGGCAGGAAATAGGATGGAGGAAAAGACACAGATAGTAATCATAACTGTGAATGTGAATGAGATGAACTCTCCCATAAAACAGAGGCAGATAGCAGAATGTATTAAAAACCATAATCCAACAATATGTTGTTTACAAGAAGCACATGTGAAACAGGGGGATGCATATAGGGTAAAGGAAAAAGGTTCAAGTAGAATATATTATGCTTCAGCTGATGCAAAAAAAGCAGGGGCAGCAATCCTAATCTCAGACAAAGCAAAAGCAGAAATAGATCTAATCAAAAGAGATAAGGAAGGAAACCATACCCTGCTAAAAGGCACCATAGACATAAATGCACCAAGTGGCATAACATCCAAATCCTTAGAAGAGAAGTTAAGGGAGTTATAGGAAGAAATAGACAGCAAAACTATACTAGTGGGGGACCTTAATCTTGCCCCCCCCAACTTGATAAATCTAACCTCAAAATAAACAAGAAAGAAGTTAAGGAGGTGAATAGAACTCTGGATAAGATAGATATGATAGATCTCTGGAGAAAACTGAATGGGGATAGAAAGGAATACACCTTTTTCTCAGTGGTACATGGCACACATACAAAAATTGACCATGTACTAGGACATTAAAAACTGCACAATCCAGTGCAGAAAGGCTGAGATAGTCAATGAATCCTTCTCAGATCATAATGCAATAAAAATTATATATAATAAAAGGTCATGGAAAGATAGATCAAAAATTAATTGGAAACTAAATATTCTAATCCTAAAGAATGAGTGGGTTAAACAACAAATCATAGAAACAACCAACAACTTCATTCAAGAGAATGACAATAATGAGACAAAGTACCAAATATTATGGGATACTGCAATGGCAGTTCTCAGGGTAAGTTTTATATCTTTGAATATCTACGTGAATCAAATAGAGAAAGAGGAGATCAATGAATTGGAATCAATGCAGCTGGAAAAGCTAGAAAAAGAACAAATTGAAAATCCTTAAGTAAATACCAAATTAGAAATACTGAAAGTCAAAGGAGAGATTAAGAAAATTGAAATTAAGAAAACTACTGAACTAATAAATAAAACTAAAAGTTGGTTTTATGAAAAAACCAATAAAATGGATAAACCTTTGGTCAATTTGATTTTAAAAAAGAAAGAAAACCAAATTACCAATATCAAAAATGAAAAGGGTGAACTCACCTCCAATGAGAAGGAAATTAAAACAATAATTAGAAATTACTTTGTCCAACTGTATGCCCATATATTCAAAAATCTAAATGAGATGGATGATTATCTTAAAAAATATAAATTGCCCAGATTAACAGAAGAGGAAGTTGAATACTTAAATAACCCCATCTCAGAAAAAAGAAATTGAACAAGCCATCAATGAACTCCCTAGGAAAAAATCTCTAGGGCCAGCAGGATTTACAAGTGAATTCTATCAAACATTTAAAGAACAGTTAATTCCAATACTATATAGAGTATTTGCGGAAAATTGGGGAAGAAGTCCTACCCAATTCTTTTTATGATACAAATATGGTTCTGATACCTAGTCCAGGAAGAGCCAAAACAGAGAAAGAAAATTATAGACCAATTTCTCTAATGAATATAGATGAAAAAATTTTAAATAAGATATTAGCAAAAAGAATACAGCAACTTGTCATGAGAATAATACATTATGACCAGGTAGGATTTATATCAGGAATACAGGGCTGGTTCAATATGAGGAAAACTATTAGCATTATTGATCATACTAACAACAAAACTAACAGAAACCACATGATTATCTCAATAGATGCAGAAAAAACTTTTGACAAAATACAACACCCATTCCTATTAAAAACAAATGGAACTTTCCATAAAATAATCAGCAGTATCTGCCTAAAACCATCAGCAAGCATTATAGGCAAAGCGAATAAGCTAGATGCATTTCCACTAACATCAGGGGTGAAACAAGGATGTCCATTATCACCACTGTTATTCAATATGGTACTAGAAATGTTAGCTTTAGCAATAAGAGGAGAAAAATATTGAAAGACTTAGAACACGCAAAGAAGAGAAACTAAGTTATCACTCTTTGCAGATGATACGATGATACACTTAGAGAATCCCAGATAATCAAGTAAAAAACTACCTGAAATAATAAACAACTTTAGCAAAGTTGCAGGTTACAAAAAAAATGCACATAAATCATCTGCATTTCTATATATTACTAACAAAGCCCAACAGCAAGAGATAGAAAGGGAAATCTCATTTAAAGCTACGGTAGACACTATAAAATATCTGGAAGTCTACCTGCCAAAACAAATCCAGGAACTATATGAACACCATTACAAAACACTTTTTGCACAAATAAAGTCAGATCTAAATAAGTGGAAAACATCAGCTCCTCCTGGTTAGTCTGAGGTAATATAACAAAAACGACAATTCTACCTAAATTAATTTACTTATTCAGTGCCATACCAATCAAACTACCAGAAAATTATTTTTCTAGAGCTAGAAAAAATAATATCAAAATTCATCTGGAAGTACAAAAGGTCCAGAATTATCAAGGGAATTAATGACAAGAAATGCTAGGGAAGGTGGCCTAGCTCTACCAGATCTCAAATTGTATTATAAAGCAGCAATTATCAAAACCACTTGGTGCTGGCTAAGAAACAGAAAGGCAGACCAGGGGAATAAGTTATGTAATCAAAACAAAGTAGTCAATGAATATAGCAATCTACTGTTTGATAGACCCAAGGACCCCAGCTTCTGGTATAAGAACTCACTGTTTGACAAAAATTCTTGGGAAAATTGGATAACAGTGTGGTGGAACCTGGGCAGAGATCAATCCCTGACACTGTACACAAGAATAGAGTCCAAATAGATGCATGATCTAGGTATAAAGACTGATACTATAAACAAATTAGGGGAGCAAGGAACAGTGTATTTGTCAGATTTATAAAGAATGGAGAAATTTTTGACCAAACAAGAGATAGAGAACATTATGAAGTGCAAAATGGATAATTTTGATTACATTAAATTGAAAAGTTTTTGCACAAACAAACCAATTCAACCAAGATTAGGAGGGAAGCAGAAAACTGGGAAAGAATTTTTGCAACTAGTGTCTGTAATAAAGGCCTCATTTCTAAAATATGTAGAGAACTGAGTCAAATTTACAAGAGTACAAGTCATTCCCCAATTGATAAATGGTCAAAGGGTATGAACATGCAGTTTTCAGAGGCAGAAATTAAAGCTATCTATAGTCATATGAAAAAATGCTCTAAATCACTATTGATTAGAGAGATGCAAATCAAAACAGCTCTGAGGTACCACATCACACCTATCAGATTGGCTAACATGACAAAACAGGAAGATGATAAATGTTGGAGAAGATGTGGGAGAGTTGGAACACCAATTCATTGTTGGTGGAGCTGTGAGCTGATTTAAGCATTCTGGAGAGCAATTTGGAACTATGCCTAAGAGGGCTACAAAAATGTGCATACCCTCTGACCCAGCAATATCGCTTCTAGGACTGTATCCCAAAGAGAGATCATAAAAATTGGAAAGTGTTCCACATGTACAAAAATATTTATAGCAGCTCTCTTTGTGGTGGCTAAAAACTGGAAATCAAGAGGATGCCTATCAATTGGGGAATGGCTGAACAAATTGTGGTATATGAATGTAATGGAATACTATTATGCTATAGGAAATGATGAACAAGAAGACTTCAGAGAGGCCTGGAAGGACTTATATGAACTGATGCTGAGTTTAAGGAGCAGAACCAGGAGAACTTTGTACACAGCAACAACCATAGTGTGCAAGGAATTTTTCTGGTAGACTAAGTCCTTCACAGCAATGTAAGGACCTAAAAAATTCCCAAAGGACTCTTGAGGCAAAATGCCTTCTACATTCGGAAAAAAGAACTATGGAATTGGATTGCAGAATGAAGCAGATAATGTTCTCTTGCATTATGTTTTGTTTTGTTTTATAGTTTCTCCCATTCATTTTAATTCTTCTATGCAACATGACTATGGTGAAAATGTATTTAATAGGAATATATGTGTAGAACCCATATATGATTGTATGCCATCTCAGGGAGCGAGGCGGAAAAAATCTAAGACAGAAGCAATTGTAGAACATTGAAAACAAATTAATAATTTTTTAAAAAAGAAAAACAACTGATCTGGAGAACAGATCAAGAAGAGAATATAAAAAAATAACTGGACTACCTGAAAGCTGTGATCAAAAAAATTTTGATACAATAATACAAAAAATAATTTTAAAAAATTGTCCTGATGCATCAGAACAATAGGGGAAAGTAGAAATAGCAAAAATCCACCAATCATCATCTGAAAGAGAACCTATCAGGAAAACTCAAAGGAATATTATAATTAAATTCTGAAACCTCGAGCTCAATATTAAGAGCAACAAGAAAAACAAAATTTCACATGGCTGTACCACAATCAGACTCACACAAGACCTAGCAGTGACAACCACTAAAAGATCACAGGTCTTGGAACACTATATATTGAAAAGTAAAAGAACTGGGCTTCCGGCCAAAAATATCATACTCTGCAAAGCTAAGCATAATTCTGAATGAAAAAAAAGTACATTTAATGAACTGTCAGACTTTCAGGACTTTGTTAAAAAATAAAAAAGTAAATCTGAACTTAATAGAATTTGACATACAAGAAAGAGCGAAGAGAAATGTAAGGTACCTACCAATGACCAATTACAAGGGAATCAATAAGGACAGACTGTTTACCTTTTATGTAGGTAAAATGTAAAACATATGTCTAATATAATTAGTAATTAGGTAGCTTATAAGAAAGATTGGGGTAGACCTGAGTAGGATTTGATTTCAAAAAGGAAAACCATTGAAGAACAGCTAAAAGAATAATTATCTTAAATGAAGTTCAAGAGGAAGAACCAATATAGAGGAATTAGATGGAGGAGTGGGGCTGTTAGTTCTAGAAACCTACTTTCACTAGGAATGGGTTCAAGAGGGAAAACTACATACACATCTAAAAGAGTGTAAAAGTCTTCTAAATTTAGAAAGAAATAAAACTCTAAGGGGATAAGGAGAGGGGAAAGGATAAAAGAGGGATCTTTAGAGGGGAGAGATTAGGTTAAAATGGGTGTACAAAAAGGTATCTGATTTATGAGAAGGGGAGGATAAGGGAGGGATTGTTGTAGCACGGTTAGGTTAAGTAACAGGAGGGAAAGGAAATCAGTAGAAGAAAACCATTAGGTCACAGGGGTGTATAAAAACAGTGTTTAGATTTATGGGAATGGGAGGCTAAGGCAGGGATTGCTGGAGGGGGTGTAGGTAAAGTAATAGGAAGGCAAGCTGGTGGGTAGAAGTAAAGTAGAGGAGTTAGGAGAGATAGGAAAAAATATCTGCACAAACATAAAAACAAAGATTAGGGGTAGAATCTCTTAGGGAAAATATATGTTTATGTATGTATGCATTCATGCATATATATCTACATGCATGTATGTATATGTATACATATGTGTACATATATCGATATTCATATATAAATATATTCACACTTAATGGTAGCGTGAGGAGGGAGGAGGAAGGAAGGGGCAAAAAAGAACAAAATAAAAAGGGTACAGCAGACAACAAAAGAAAACCTACAAGGAAGCAAAGAAAAGAAGGACAGTTTTCAACATAAGTCGCAGTATTTAATACATAGACTTTCTTGAAATGCAAAGTTCTTGCTATATATTCTGAATCCTCTCTTATATTCTGCTGTGCATATGACATGTTTTCTATTTTATTTTATATTTAAGTTTATAATATGTTTCTTTTCCTTTACATATTACATATTTAAGTTTTAGTATTTGTTTAAAATAAAAAAATACAAAAGGAAAATAAATAATTGTAAAAAAATTTTAAATCATTTTCCTATTTTTTTTAATGCTTCTGTCTGATAATTTCAAAAGACAGAAAGCCTCATTTTCAAAGTCAGAATCTTCCTTCAGCCTGTTGATAGCAGTGATCATATCAGGTACAGAGTAAGGGTATTAGGTAATTTTGGATGAGTAAGTACTATGTAAAAAACTGAAATTCTCTGAAATTTCAGGTGAATTATGGGTTAACTTACGCACTTCTTATCTCTATTGTTAATAGAATCAGAACCATAAAGTTTGAGCTGGTTTGTGAAGTAGTTATTGGAAAACCAAGTTTAGGAAGTTGTACTGAATTGTATTACTGGCAGATTTTAGCAGAATTACCTAGAAATCTCTAAAAGTGACTTGGAACCAGAAAAGTAGATGTACTTGGAGGAGGCCCCCTTCAGAGCTACCTTGAGAATAAGACAATCCAGAATGCCCAAGAAAAGATGATTCCAGGGACCAGACAATTACCTGAGACATTTGGAACATAAGATGAAAGGTACTGATTAAAAGGACATTGGGGATGGGTTACTAGGTTATAAGGAAATGTTATTGTATTGCTTTGGCTATTTGTTTCTTGGTGGTTATGTTTACTGAGTTTTCTTGGTTACCTTGGTGACCTATAAATCTCTCCTTTCAAATCAGTACATGGGGAGCCCTGTAAATAGCTTGATCTATAGCTTGACTTAATTTATTTATAGATTCTATTTAACAAGGATTGTCTCCTTATGAGATATATGAGATTATGACTCTGTTTTTACTCTTTGTGCCTCTCACCCCATCCCTTTGGTGTCCCTCAAAGTAGATTATTATTCTGTCCAGAAAGCCCGAACAGATAAAATAAGTGATCTGGGGGATTTCTCTCAAAAGAGAAAATATTACATTATAAATAGCATTAGTAACTCCATTTTACCTTTATCCACCATTTTGTGAAGCTAATTTTCAGGTTCTTGTAAGTCATTTGATTTTGGAGATGTTACTCCCTCTCCCAATGGTCACCTAACTTAAGGAATGTCACAAATTTACCACTCTTCCTCACTTCAATGTCTCCCAGTCCTCTCCATCAATGAGAAACATGTTGTCTCAACCCCTACAGCCTGTTTCTCCTTTTTTTCCCTCTCTCTAAATGGTACATTAACTAGGTAGAAAACAATGGTCAATGTCTTTGACTAACAAGAGCCTGGGACCCAATTTGTTTCTGCAACCACCCATATTGCTAAATAAATCACTGTCTGGATATAACTACTTACAATCTTTATTCCACTGCAACACTTACATTATTTTACATAAAAGTTACCTAAAATTGCTGAAAGATTTGAAAATTGCTGCATATTCTCTATAGCCACTGCTCTCCTGGTATCCAGAAAAGTAGAATTCTTGAATTTGAGATAGTCTTCAGTAGTGGAATCATTAATACCTAAATAGAGGAAAAGAAGGAAAAAAACTGCATAGAAGTCTGAACTGATAATATAAATTCTTTCCCACTTTCTTGGATATTATTTCCTACCCTCTCCTGCAACTACCAATATTCTATCCCAGAGGTTTACATAATAGAGTGCCCTTTACAAATGCAACTGAAGAGGCTGTGTGTGTGTGTGTGTGTGTGTGTGTGTGTGTGTGTGTGTGTGTGTGTGTGTGTGTGTGTGTGTGTGTGTGTGTGTGTGTAGGTGGGACTTGCAGGACATACTACCTCATTAGTTTATATACCCTGATCTCACTAAAGACAAAAATTCCCCAATTTTTCTTAGGTCCTACAAGTTGTTCTCAAATCATTTTAGCTTCAGATTGACAGTTAGGTAAACAATTTAAATAAATGAGTACCATGAGCCAAGTACTGAAACCTTTGAGAAAGAAGGGGGAATGACCTGGGGAATGGGCACCAGGATGATTTAGACAGAGGGAACCTCAAAGGAGACATTCACTTTAGATTCTGGAAGCAGCAAGGGGAGCAGAGTATTTTGATTCCCTTTCTAGGATCAGTGTGTCGAATTACAGAATCAGAGATTCAAAGCTGGAATAGTAGGAGATGATGATGGCCCTAGCTTATAAAATGGGAGATAATTATGTTATATACATAATGGAGGACTTTCTAGTGACAGTCTAATCCTGGGATCATGTGCAGAAGACTCATGGAGAGGTTGGTCCTTTCCTCCTAAAACTACATCTTCAAATTACCTTTTTCTGTTTAGGGATCTGCCATCTTCACAGTCACCTATACTTAAACCTCAGTGTGTCATCCTTGACATACCCCCATAAACCAAGCAGTTGCTATGTTTTATTTAATCTACATCCACCATATGTCTTATCTCCATCCTTCTCTCCCCATTCACACAGTTATTTCCCTAGTAAAGGCCCTTATTACCTCTCATCTTTATTACTGTATTTCTAATTGGTTGCCCTGCTTTCAATCTCTACCTTCCCCAATTTATCCTCTACACAAAGGCAAAAATAATCTTAAGGCATAGTTCTGACTATGTCACAGCCATGTCCAAAAATCTTCAATAACTCCTTGCTGCTTCTAGTATAAACAACTAACTTGCTGCATATATATAAATGTTAGTTGCATTCAACACTCTCCACTCTTGATGCCTTTGCAAGGACAGTCTCCTATGTTTAGCATGGACTTTCTCCTCATTTCTAACTCTTAGAAACCTTATCTTCCTCCAAGTCTAAATTTTGGTATTATCTTCTTGGTAAAGCCTTCTCAGACTCCAATTTTAAATGTCCTCTCCCTTTACAAATACCTTATGTTTACTTCTCTGTACGTTCTCACTATATTCTCCTAGTAGGATCTGAGATCTTTTAGGGCAAGAATTGTTTCCATTTTTCTCTGGATTCACTGGTCTAACACAGAGCCTTCTATATAGCACGTGCTTAATATAGGTTTGTTGAAATGTACAGATAGAGATAAGAGAGAAGAGGTCCTATGCTGAATTGGGTCTATTGTTTTTTCCTGACACTTTGGAAAAGCAATAACTACTCTTTTAGATGGAGCTATGAGTAGAGCACTGGGCTTGGAATCAGAAAGATTCATCTTCATGAATTCAAATCTGGTCTTACACATTTATGAGCTGTGTGAACCTGGCCAAGTCACTGAAACCTATTTGTCTCAGGTTTTCATCTATAAAATGAGATGGCAAACCATTCCGGTATCTTTGCCAAGACATCCCCAAATGAGGTCACAAAGAGCCAGATATAATTGAAGTGACTGAACAACAAAACTATTTTAGTATTAAGTGGCCCTAAGTCAAGAGTTAAGTTCTTTAAACTTAATGAATGGTAAATAACATTCCATAAAAAGCACAACCTATACTTTCATTGATTTAGTACTCACATCAAAATAATCTTTTCTCTTTAGTGGTGTTTTCTGTTGCAAATTGTCAAATGAGAGAATCTGAGCTTCTCTACAGCCAAGTGACCTCTAACTTTCTCCTTCCTCTTTTAAGTCTAGATAACCCAGTACCTGTGTGGCCACTACACATGGCAATGATATAGCCAAATGCAGAAGCTAAAGAGGAAAGAAACACTCCCACCTTTACAAAAGGAGAGACAGACAAACAGACAGACACTATGGTAACTTCTCTAATATAGAAAAGTAGGAAAAAAAAATCTTTTTCTCACCTAAAACCTCTCCTCCCCTGAATATTTCAGGTGATGGAAGACT
Source organism: Notamacropus eugenii (assembly GCF_028372415.1). Lineage (NCBI taxonomy): Eukaryota > Metazoa > Chordata > Mammalia > Diprotodontia > Macropodidae > Notamacropus > Notamacropus eugenii. Next base: position 343,638,423 of record NC_092872.1, read on the forward strand.
ACTTAAACTATCTTCAAAGCTGGAGGTTTCTACATAAAAATTCATATCAGAAGATCTCAAAAGAGAGAAAGAAATATCACTTGATGAAGTTATACCTGTAAAGCAAATAAAATGTATGTAAAAGGAAACACATACAGGCTCAAAGACCTAAGAAAATGTTATAGGCTGCCACATGTACAAGGATAGGCATACGCTGAACACAGGCCAAGTATGCTGTCACACCATAGGAAAACATTCCCATTAGCTCTCCCTTTTCCTCTTATGGGAAAAGCCAAAGAGAATGTTCCTCAAGAGTATATAATTGAGCCTATTTCTTGCATGCAGATGTTTATAAGTGAGAATAGATTTAGAGTGAGATAGAGGAGAAATAAGAGAGCCAATTATGATCTGGGGGGCTATTTCAGAGTTCAAGATCACGAAGATGGCACTATTGTGTGTGACTGTGAAAGCTAAAGTTTAATCACTATTAAACTATTGCTATTGGTGGCTGAGATACAGGCCAAAGGAGTTCAGCAGGTGGTACAGAAAAGCCAAGGAGTATGAAAAGGACAACGTGTAAATTAACATTCTTCTCTTCTTCTGGGGTAGAGTCAGGTATAGTGCTTCTTGACAAAGGAAGGAAATTATTTCAATTCCAGCAAATTATAGGGCAAAGTTATACTCATCAAGTAAAATGGGTCACTCTCTATTATGAGATCTAATCAGCAAATATATTATGAGATTTGCAAAGCTGTAGCACCTGTCACAAAATACTAAAATTATTCATGATAATTTGCATTAGTCATCTTTCAGAACCATGCAAACAAATTACTCAGTATTACCAATAGCATTTTACTAATGAGAATGGAAATGCAAGTGAGATAAACTACTATTTCAGAATGATATAGGACTGCTCTTTTCTTCTGAGCTCCTGATCAGTAACTCTAGAAATTAAATTACTTTCAGGAAATGGGGAATGGTTGAACAAAATGTGATGTATATGTATATATACATATATGTATGTATATATATATATGTATATGTATATATGTATATATACATATATACATATATATATGTATATACATACATATATACATATATATATGTATATGTATATATATATACATATATATATGTATATGTATATGTATATGTATATATGTATATGTATATGTATATATATATATATATATGGAATATGATTATGCCATAATAAACAAGAACTATTAAAAATTCAGGAATTTGGGAAGACGTATAAAGTGATGCAAAATGAATAGAAGAAAATAACACAATATTACACAATGACCATGAAGATGTAAAGGAAAATATCTCTAAAAACTATCAGAAATTAGATCAATTCCATGGCCAAATTTGATTCCAAAAGACTATTAATGAAAAATATCTCTGGTATCTCTGGTAGAGAAATAGTAGTCAACAGGTATGAAATAAAATATAAGCTGCCATATATGTGTCCCAAAAGTTAGTGCTATTTTAATCTTAAAACTCCACTAAAACTTTTTGGGCACCTTATATGTCAATGTATCAGTTTGCTCTAATTAACTGTTCTTTGTTACAAGACAGGGTTCCATATAGAGGGACATGGAGAAGGAGTGATATTGAGGAGTGACAGCAAAATCCATAAAAAAGTCAATAAAATATTTTTAAAGAAAATATACATACATATATAAAATACATACATATATACATATACGTACATATACACATACAAAAATCAAACCTACCTGAACTTATTTGAGTGTTATTTGGATTACTTTCACCTTGGAGATCATCATTAGTCATTGATTCCTAGATGGAATGAGAATTAATGATAAAATTGATATGGTTAACTAAAATTATTCCATGTTTCTTCTGAGAATGAAAGGCAACAAAAGCAACTTTATTCAAAATAGCATGTTAGAAAGAATCAATTTCTAACTTATAAGCACAGATAATTCACATTAAGACTTTAATGTTTATGAAGCTTTTTTCCATACATTTTCTCTTATGAACTTCATGACAACTTTGTGAGGTAAGAGACATTATTATATCCTTACAAGGATTACATCTGAAGAAACAGACTAAGAAAAGCTAAGTGTGACTTGCTCAAAGGTACTCAACTACTAAGTATCTAAGTCAGAATGTGAATGAAGTTCTTTCTGATTCATAGCTCCACATTCACTATGCCTCTCAAATGCAGAATTAGCTTTAACTCATAGTGAAAAAAGAGCTGGTTCATTTTTTCCCACCAAAGTGTATATAAAGTGGGATTTTCCAATGTAACATCTAATAACAGCTACATTACATGTAAATTGTCATGGAAGGTACTGTGACTTAATGGACAGTACTGGACTTGCAGTCAGGAAGACCTCAGATACTTAGCTGTGTAGCTCTGGACAACTGAGTTGGCTTCTCTGGGCCTCAATTTTCTCATTTGGAAAATGGGGATAGCACCTAAATCACAAGGTTGTTATAAGGATTAGATGAAATAACGTACGCAAAATGTTTTAAACTTCAAAGTTTTACATATGTTAGCTGCTGTGTATTATGTTAATTTTCCTTAAATTGATTTAATGCCTTTTATCAAATGTGCTTTAAACTAAAAAGAATGAGAAAAAAACTGCCTATGTAAATCTATCAAAGTAGATGCAACAGAGAATAGCTACAATAAAGAGGAAAAACATTTGAGACACCAAGAAACAATTCTTATGAGGAGAAAAATACTAAGTTCTTGAAGATACTGATGAGTCTACATGGGTGCCAGAGGAGGAGGGAAGGAGAGGAGTTGAAATGATCACTGACAGCAGAGAGAAGGCAGAGCTGCACAATTCTTACTCTGTTTTCTCTGCCAAGAAGAATGACCTTTGCATTGGAAAGGACAGGACAAAAATAGCTAACAGGGAATAGAAAACCAGGACAAATGAGACCAACAAGAGCACCTAATTGGTTTTGATAAATTCAGGGTACAAGTGGCCCGAATGAGTTACATAATTGGACAGCAAAGACACTATAAGTGATAGTCAAAAGGATCTGGAAAATAGGTGCTTCAGAAATGAAGAGGGGCAGTGTCCTGATTTTTAAAAGAAGAAAGAATAGCTTGTAAACTATAGGTTGAAAATGAAGAAACCTCTTGATGAGGGTGAAAGAGGGAAATGTAAAAGATGTCTTGAAGCTTAATATTAAAAATACTAAGATCTTGGCAACTGGTCCCATCACTTCCTGGCAAAAAGAGGGAAAAGTAATGGAAGCAGTGTCAGATTTTATATTCTTAGGCTAAAAGATCACTGCAGACAATGACTGCAGCCACAAAATTAAAAGAGGTTTGCTCCTTGGAAGGAAAGCTATGGAAAGTATGGAGAGCATACTAAAAGGCAGACAACACCTTGCTGACAAAGGTCCATAGAGTCAAAGATGTGTTGTTTTTTTTCCAGTAATGATAGTATGGTTGAGAGAGCTGGACCATAAGGAAAGGTGACTGCTACAGAATTGATGCCTTTGAATGATGGTGCTGGAAAAGACTTTTGAGAGACGCTTGGACAGCAAGGAGATAAATCAATCAATACTTAAAGAAATTAATTCAGATTGTTTATCAGAAGAGCAAACACTGAAGCTGGAGATTGAATGCTTTGGCCATGTAATGAGAAGACAAGGACTCATTGGAAAAGACCCTGGTATTAGAAAAGACTAAAGGCAAAAGGAGAAAGTGACAGGAAGGAAGGATGAGATGGATACTGTCATGAGTAACAAACATGAACTTGCACAAACTTCAGGAGATAACAGAGGACAGAAGAGCCTGGTCTGCTACGGTCCAGGAGGTCACAAAGTGTCAGACACAACCAAACAACTGAAGAACAACAAAAACAAACTATAGATAGGCTGGTGAGTTTGACTTTACAGAAGGTAGCAAAGAAGGCAGCTGTTCCAAAGTCCCATCAGAATCAGGTCACGTCCTTTTATGACAAGATTTTATGATCGGGGGAATGTGATAAGTTTACCCAAATTTTTAGCAAAATATTTCATATTGTTCTTTTAAAAGAAAACCTGTGGGAAAAGGCTGACTAGATAGTGATAACCTTATCCCATTTCAGTCTCATTGGATTTTATTTCAAATTGGCCTGCTCTTTGTTCCTCATACATAAATTTCTCTCTCCCATTTTATTAACTCTACTGGCTGTCTCCGTGTCTGGAATTCATTCTCTGCTCACCCTTGACTCACAATCTCTCTCTTCTCTCAAGATGGAGCTCAGGCACCACCCTGTACCTGAAGCCTGACCCCTCCAAGCCTCCCTCTCAAAATACCTTGTATTTAGCTAATTTGTATTTATTCTCTTCACAGCTATTCCGTTTAAATGTATACACATATACACATGTAGATGTCTATACATATATATATATTCCTGTTGTTGTCCTTCTTAGAATGTAAGTTCCTTGCTCCTTCTTCTGCTTTGCATAGTGTTTTCCCTAGCTTCCTTTAAGTCTCACCTAAAATTCCTTCTTGTACTGGAAGCCTTCCCAACCCTTCTTAATTCCAATCCTTTCCTCTGTTAATTATTTCCTATTTATCTTGGATATGACTTGCTTAGTATAGATTTGTATGCATGGTTTCTCCTCTATTAGAGTATAAGCTCCTTGAGGGGGCTGTCTTTTGCTTCTTTTTTATCCTTAGCACTTAGTATAGTATCTGGCACATAGTAGAAGCTTAATGAATTTTTACTGTGATTAATTGATTATATTTTTATTCCTAGTACCTAGTGCAAACCCTACTTGATAAGGAAAGTGCTTCATAGGTTCTTGTTGACTGACTGAATACAATTGTTTGGATTAGAAAGTGGCTACATGACTAAACTCAAAGACTAGCTTTACGATTCCATATCACTTTAGTAGGTGATCTATAATGCCCCAAAGAAATCAGCATGGCTCAGTGCCACTTAACATTTTTATCAATGACTTGGATGACTTTATCATTGATAAAGGTATTATGGTCTGCTCATCAGATCTGTAGATGACAAAAAAACTGGGTGGGAGAACTAACCAATTGGATTATAAAGTCAGAATCAAAAAAGACCTTGACAGGATAGATCGCTAGGATGAATCTATTAAGATGAAATCCAGTAAGAAAAACATTGTGAAATCTTACACTTAGGTTCAAAATATCATTGTTGAAATTACAAAATGTTGAGAGTATGATTAGACAGCAGTTTGTCTGAAAAAGACCTAGAAGTTTAATGAACTGAAAACTTAATATGAGTCAGTGATATGATGTGGCTGTCTAAGATGCCACTGAAAGACTATGTTAAAAAAGGCACAGCTTCCAGAGAGATCACATCTGGTGTCACAATTTAAGAAGGATACTGATAAACTAGAGATTGTCTAGAGGAGGGCATCCAGGATGGTGAAATCCATGTCACACGAGGATCAGTTAAAGGAAGTAGGGATAGGGAAAAGAAGACTCAGGGGAGATATGAGAGATATGACAGCTGCCTTTAAGTATCTAAAGGATTGCCACTTGTACTGTTTGGGTTCAGAGGGCAGAACCAGCAGCAAAGAAAGAAAGTTGAAAAGAGGCATATGTAGGCTTGATATAAAGAATTAAGAAAAATATTTAGAACTTTTCCAAGTGGAATGAACTGGGCTTAAAAGGCAGTGAGTTTTTTTTTCTCATTAGAGGTCTTTAAGCAGTTTGGATGGTCATTTCCTGGGTGTATTATAAAAAGAATGGGGGGAAGTTGTGATATGGGTTGGACTATATGGCCCCTAAGGTGCCTTCCAGCTCTAAAATTCTGAGTTTCTGCAATTAATGTAATTTTTGGTGTTATTATCCTTTACTTTTGACATTGTTGTGTTCACTATGTACATTTTTAACTTTATCTTACATCTATTTATGTGCACCTTCCTATAGCTTATTCTTTATATTAATCTATCCTTAGTAATATCACTGCTAAACAGGCTAAGAGAAAAGAATCAGTTTATTTCTAATTCCAGCTTTGTTAAAGTTAATGGCTATATCTACCTGGGAATATCAAAAGACATTAACATTGGGTTACAATGAAAATGCCACTATACTAGGAACCACTGTACTGGGAACCACTGTATTTGAACTCAGTTTCCAATACTAACCCCATCACCTTGGGCAAGTCACTTCCCCATCCATGAGCCTTAGTTTCCTCCACTATAAAAGGAGGAAGTTGAATTAGATCAAGGGTGGGGAACCAGTGGCCCTCTGGGTCCTCAAGTGTGACCCTTTCACTGAATCCAAATTTTTGTTCTGTGATGTTTGGATTCAGTCAAAGCAGGGCATACGTGGCCTCAAGGCTGCAGATTCCCTATCCCTGGATAGTCTCGAGATCCCTTAAGATCTAATATTCCATGAAATGCAGATTAAGGACACATACCTTCTGTGCAAGAGTGTTCAGGTTCTTGGAGTCCTCATTAATATGACTTTTTTGTAGTTTTTTTTGGTGTGCAACATTCAACTGCATACTAACAAACAAACACTTTTTAAAATTTATAAACAAATATTAAAATCTACAAGTTGACAGACTTTCTTATTTGGGGATTCCTATTTTTTCCTATTATAATACTCATAACAGCTAAAACAAAAACAGCCATATAAAAAAGTAGGAGTCAAACCAGGACAAGTTCTATAAATATAAAAACAATATCAGACCTATTCAAAAGAAATAATTTCATCATTTACCTTTAATTAAAAATCAAAATGTCTTGAAAACTTCATTACTTGATGTCAAGTTGTATAGTTTTTGGAAAGAAGACATATCAAAATATTACCTATCTAATGTCCTCAAATTATTTCTTGTAATGTGATCTATATTGTACAGAAACTGGATGATTCTTAATCTTCTATTTTCATCCTCACAGTCTCTGCTCTATCACCCAAGCTTGGAATGGAGTCTTCTTTATTCTGTTTGTTAAAGTCTTTCCCTTTCTTCAAGGCCCAAATCAGATGCTACCTTCTCCACCTGTCTCTACAAGCCCACCCTCCTCCCAAGTGACTGCTCTCTTGCAACCTTTTCTTCTCTTCTTCTGTCTCTTCTCTTTTACCATCTTTTATTTTTTTTTTTATAGTTCTAATTCAGCTCCCAAAGCCTTCTAGGCATCTGCATCCCTAAAACCTAAAGTATAGTAAGTGACTAGGAAGACATATATACTTAATTGAAGTTGAAGAATTAGTTTGTGTGTTTAAATGTTTCCTTTGCCAGATATCTTTAATTACCCTTTAAGTAGGAATTTAAAAATAACAAGTTAGACTTCTGTCACTATTAAAGTTTTGTCAAAAGCCACAGAAACAGTTAAAAGTTCATCTGAAAAGCACACAGCCCAAAAGAAACACCTCTACAGAAATCAGATGATAGTTACGGTAATACAATTTTATAAGATGACACAAACCCGTGTTTTGTAGCAGGGCTTTCACGTAACTGTGTTGCCTCAACATTCTCCTTCAACTTTGGTAAGATTTTCATTTGAAGTTTTCCTTTTGAGCCTGTGGGAAAGCACTTGTTTTTCAAATCAAACCACATTTAAAAACAAAAAAAAGTTAGGTGGGGGTGGTGGTATTTAAAATATACTTGGTACTTAGAAAGCTAGGTCTTTAATCTATTTTGTACAGCATGGGTACTTAATGTTTATTGATTGACTGTAATTGATTGTAAATTGCTGTAAAGTTCTCCTTTTGTTTAGTATTCTTTGTTGTATTGTGGTGCCAAGATCTCAAGCTACAAAGGAGGGAAAAGAAAGGGAAGGGTTTTCTAATGGCTTCATCTCAGTTTTTATCCCCCTTGACTACAGACCCCTTATCCAGCATACTGTTAGTTTCCGTGACACTGGTTATCCCTCCACCTGTCTGGCTCTTTCTTCTCTGTCTCATTTGTTTAATCTTCTTCCCTTTCTTATCCCCAAGTTTCTCTCCTGAGTTTTCTCTTCTCTCTGTACTTTTTTCCCCCTTGGTGATCACATTAGTTCCTTTGTGTTCAGTTATTATCTTTATGTAGATGACAGGCAAATCTATATGTTCTGCCCTAATCACTCTCCTGGGCAGTTGGGTAGTGCAATAGATAAGATGGAGATGGGATTTGAACCCCTAAAAGGAAAATACCAAGTCTTTGGATTTGAACCTCAAAAAGGACCCCCCCCCCACCCTGGATTTTTCCACATGGCCCAGGTCCCTGGGGTTAGCCTGGAGCCCACCCCCAGGAGATAGAGTGCTGGGCCTGGGCCCAGAAATACCCTTCTTCCTCTATTCAAATCCAGTCTCAGACACTTATTAGCTATGTGACCCTAGGCAAGTCACTTAACCCTGCATAACTCTTGGGTAAAATGAGATGGAGAAGGATATGAAAAACTACCACAGTATCTTTGCCAAGAAAACCCCAAATGGGGTCATGAAGAATCAGACAACTGAACAACAACAATCACTCTCATAAACTCTAATCCCCAACTTCTATACGCATATATTTGGCTGAACATCTCAGATACCTTGTCTCCTTTGGAGAGAACATAACAGACTCCATTTTATGTTACATTTACTCCCTAGGGACATGGAATGTTTCCTGGTAGTTCCCTTCCCCCAATCACTTTATGCTTCCAAAAGAAAATTCAGTGGACTTTGAATAGTTTCAGAAACTCAACCATTTCTCTTCATCCTATCTAATAAAGGCATAAAATTAACAAATGTTAATTAACTGACTGATAAGGACATTGTTTCCTTTGATTTGATGTGAATAGCTATGCTAAAGGTCTTTTTTTAAAAATTTAAAACATCCTTTTTCTCTTCCTAAAAATGTACCTTTTCTTCCCCAATTGATAAATGGTCAAAGAATGTGAACAGGCAGTTTTCAGAGGAAGAAATTAAAGTCATCTATAGTCATATGAAAAAATGCTCTAAATCACTACTGATTAGAGATACAAATCAAAACAACGCTGAGATACCACATCACACCTATCAGATTGGCTAACATAACAAAACAGGAAGATGATAAATGTTGGAGAAGATGTGGGAGAATTGAAACACTAATTCATTGTTGGTGGAGCTGGGAGTTGATCCAAGCATTCTGGAGAGCAATTTGGAATTATGCCCAAAGGGCTACAAAAATGTGCATACCCTTTGGCCCAGTAATAATGCTACTAGAACTGTATCCCCAAGAGATCATAAAAATGGGAAAGTATCCCACATGTACAAAAATATAGCAGCTCTCTTTGTGGTGGCCAAAAACTGAAAATCAAGGGGATGCCAATCAATTGGGGAGTGGCTGAATAAATTGTGATATATGAATGTAATGGAATACTATTGTACTATAAGAAATGATGAACAGGAGGACTTCAGGTAGGCCTGGAAAGAATTGTATGAACTGATGCTGAGTGAAACAAGCAGAACCAGGAGAACTTTGTACACAGCAACAACCACAGTGTGCAAGGAATTTTTCTAGTAGACTTAGTACTTCATTGTAATACAAGGACTTAAAAAATCCCCAATGGTCTCTTAAGGCAAAATGCCTTCCACATCCAGAGAAAGAACTATGGAATTCAGTCACAGAATGAAGCAGATCATTTTCTTTTGTATTTTGTTTTATGATTTCTCCCACTCATTTTAATCCTTCTATGCAAATGACTAAGGTGAAAATGTACTGATAATATTTAATATAAATTTTGGACTTTAATAACGGCCAAAGCTTGAATTAAGAAGAGTCTGGACCTAACAGTCTCTTTTGTTAATCTTAAGTAAACTCATAGAATGCCTTTTGGTATGTCAGTGAAGCAGATGGGGCTGACTTAGTAACTTCCTTACAAATGCTAATGATAAGGAAAAACACAAATGTCCTGGGTTGTAATTTCAATTGAAACTTTGTTAAAGATACCCTTTCTTGTGTCAGCAACTTCAAGGACCTGTTTAGGACAGAATGCCTGCCACTAGAGTGGTGGGATTTTCTCCTTATCGTATGTCACAGAGACATGTGCTACAGGAAGGAAGTTTACACAGCCTGGAATCATAAAACCCAACTGATACTATTTTGTTAATTGTCTTGTCTTACTAAATTTACAATTTGTTCAACTAAGAGAGTTCCTTTCTCACAGCAAAATGTATTTAAGCCAGGCGACTTCTGTACTGAGTCAGTCAGGTTCTGATCCTGGCTCCATGGAATCCATGCTTTACTTTAGAGAGAATTTATAATAAGAATAATAAAAATGTATGCATTTAGCCTGTTGCCTCTACTTTAACCAAACTTTCAGGTTAACAGTACTTAATGGGAATGTATGTGTAGAACCCATATAAAATTGTATGCTGTCTCAGAGAAGGAGTGGGGAGGTAAGGGGAAAGCAAAAAATTACGATATATGGAAGTGATTATAGAACACTGAAAACAAATAAAATCATAATAATAATAAACAGAAAGTTAAAAAAATGTACCTTTTCCCTGTTTCTGTGTCCAGCCTAATCTTACCTAAAGCTGCTTTGTAAACTTGCCTACGTGACCAGATCCAGATGGTTTTGGAGGTGAAAGTGAAGCTGGGGACTTCGCACAGCCCTCCCTCACTGAAATCCAACTCACTTGCAAGTCATGGCATCATCTTTCTGATGTCATGGTCCTCTTTCAGAATGAAGGACAAACTGATATGGGTAAAAACAGTGCCCTAAGAGTTAAAAATAATATTAAGGACTGTGAAGTCCCTGGTTTATTTTCTAACCTAAAGATGCCCTAAAGTCTCTTCTTACCACAAAACTTCCCCTTATCCTGGACCATAAAATTCCCGGTTCTGAGTCTAATCCTGGGAAATGGGATTTCCTTATCTCCTTTATCTTGTGTTATTCATAGCTCCCACCCAGTGTCTTTATTTTGCAAGACTTCTTTATCTTGTAAGACTTATCTTAGATCTCCAACCGCCGCCCCCCCCCCTAAGAAAACCCTAAAATTATCCTAAATAAATCTGGTCCTTTCCTGAATCACTGCCTTTTTTAAGCTCCTTGCTAAATCTCAGGCCAGCTGCTTTTGTGGCAAGCTCTCAATGGCTACAAAGGTCTAAGTGAATTCATTCACATTTTGAACCAGGTCTCCCATCTCTCTTCAACAAAACTGATGGGGTAGGTGCCCAAGCCTCAACAAAGCCACAACCTGTAAGTAGTTCAGGCTGCCCCAATGGGGACCAACCAGCCAGTTCTGGTCAGACAACTTGGCTCCTGTATTCCCCTCTCCTCTTCCCACAAGGAATTTCATACCCTTACCTGAGGGTGCTCTGCCCAAAGGAAGGTAAATTTTGATGGCTGAAACACCTAACTGATTATCTTCCGGTTAAATGGCTAGATTTCTTTCTTAAAGACCAAGCCTTAAACACTTGGCTCTCACTGATTGGCCAACACTAAGTCCCTGCCCAAGCACCACTTAATGGTTGATTTTTGGACAGGGTGGCTCAGAATGAATGTAGATAGTAACTGCTGATAACATTTAATATCATTCTTTGGACTTTTAAGGACCAAAGTCTGAACTATTCAATCAGACTGCCTTGGTTTGCTCTAAAAAATGCCCTTTCCTGTATCAGCAACTTCAGAGACCTGTTTATGACAGAATGCCTACAACCAGAGTGGTGGGATTTTTTTTTATCATGACATGCATAGACAGAGGAAACAGACATCTTAGGATTTTAATCACCAACTGACTTCACCTGATCAATTGTCTTGTCTCACTGTGTTTTACAACCTATTCAACTAAGGAAAATCCTTTCTCATGGTATAGCTAAAACATAAATCTGAGGGACACCGAGATGCTGGAATTATCCTAAAACATATTTAAGCCTGGTCATTCTATCAGGCAGTCAGAGATTTCCTTCTGGCTCCATGATCATGTACTTATGGGAATAAATAATACACATATACATTTGCCTCTTTTAATCAAATACTTTCAGGGTTGACAGTTATGGTGCTATGACAGGCAGATGAAACTGAAGGACTAGGAGAACAACTCCCTACCTTGTGAACGCCAAAAGAATCAGGCGCCTCAAGATCCGTTATTTTCCTGGAGTCCTTGACTATGACAGGGTCAGGTAAGTCCTCCTATTCCCAACTTCCAAAGGACTCCCACTAGTTTGGTTGAAGTCTAAAAATTCTCTTTATTTTTTGTAATAGAAAGATTTTTCTTTATTGACCCGAACCGTATTTTTAGATACAGGAGTTTTAAACCCAAACACTTAGGAGAAAAACAAGTTAATATTGTATTTCCTGCAGCTCATTACCAGAATCATTGTGATCATCCTTCACTGCCAAAGAAGACCATGCCATCAGAGAAATGATAACTTGTACTTGACTTTGTTTTTTTTTTTTTTTTCGAGTGAGGGAGGGCTGTACAGGTCACCAGCCTCACTTCTCCTCCAGAGCCATCTGAATCCAGTGACCTGATATTCATCAGGATGATGATGCAGTGGGAGGCCTTGGGCCCTTGAGGCCAAGGTCTTTGCAGGTACTCACTTAGGGTGAGGCAATGCCCATTCATTGAATAGGCCTGTTTAAGAGGTAGCCAGGGCAGGGCCCCTTTAATGAGGTCAGGAAAACAAAGACGTCAGGCTGGGTGGGAACCAGCAACAGTTATTATCCATAATCACTCTAAAGCTAGGAGGCCTTAGGCAGGGGCCCATTGGAGTCCCAGTTTCAGAGTGCAGTAGGTTTAAGGTTTTAGGACAGGACAGGACAAGAGTCAGTAAAACCCAAGTCAGGTGGGCATCTTTTGGCATCCAAATTTACCTTCCTTTGGAGAGGAGAAGGAAGGGGAGGGGGCCGCAGACAGGAGAGAGGAGTTGAGTTACCCAGCTAGCTGGGTCCCCACTCAGTCAGCTGCATCTACTCACAGGACTGTGTTCCATCCTTCGTTGCTGAAGAAGACCATGCCATCAGAGAAATGATGACATGACTTGCACTTGACTCTGTTTTGAGTGAGGGAGGGCTGTGCTGGTCACCAGCCTCACTTCTCCAGAGCCATCTGAATCCAGCGATCTGATATTCCTCAGGATGACTAGAGAAGTTCCAGGATGCAGTGGAAGGCCTTGGGCCCTTTAGGCCAAGGTCTTTGCAGGTACTCACTTAGGGTGAGGCAACACCCATTCTGGGACTCAGATGGGCCCCTGCCTAAGGGCTCCTAGCTTGAGAGTGATTATCAATAGTAACTGTTGCTGGTTCCCACCCAGCCTGATGTCTTTCTTTTCTTGACCTCACCAGTATCATACTGCAAAGCGAAACAGCTTGGAAAAGTGGGTGAGAGAAGGGAGGGAGGTGGTGGTGGTGAGGGAGGCATAAAGAAAAGAAATTAAATTGATCAAAGTGGAATTCTTTTTTTTTTTTTAATTCTTGGGAACTACGCAGTCCTTGCAAGCACAGTTTGATTCTGCTGATTCTTTTCCAAATGTGTACAAAATAGAACCAAAATGGGAGAATTCCTTTAGAATCTGGAGAGGTGCAATTATCCAGTAGCAAGTGCACCAGCCTTCTGTTATCAGCCTCCTACTCCTTCTGTCCCCATGACTTTAGCAAGATGAAAATGTCTTCCCCATGATTGTTTTCATTTCCTTTTTTTCTGCATCTGGGTCTGCGTGATTCAGCACCTTGAGGAAGTCAGACATTTTTGCCCACATTTTGGTGTGAATATAGGCCTTAGAGCATTTGATATGATAGTACAGGTAATCCCAGAATGTGTGAATCAAGTTAATGGTGTTGACTCTGGCATCAGCATTGGTATGGCGGGAGAATAGCACAAAAGTAATATAGCCAATTGTTGCCCACAGCGGCATCTGTGTCTTTCAGCTTTAGGAGGTTCCCTGTGGCTGAAGAGGACCTGTGGAGCTGTGTGGCTGGGGCTGGCCCCATGTCCTTCTTTGAACTCTTGTATGAACACCTTTCCAATCACCACTTTGTCATCATCCTTAAATACCGTGCTAAAGACAAGGGTGATTTGATCCTTTTTAGACTCAACATACATAGTCTCATCATCTCTGTAATGGATTACTGCCCTGTTCTCTCCCTCCTTTCCCTCTTCCTGGAATTTGAAGTATTTTGCAAAGATGGAGGCAAAATAGTTTTGTTTAAACATTCCAGCCTGATGCTTGATGGAGTCCTTTGATGTAGGCTGGTTCTCAAGTCATATAGCAAAGAGATGTATCCTGCTTCTGGATTTACCAAGAAACTTCCATATACCCTCTTCAACAACTGATCAGTTCCATGTGCTTGCAGTTCCTTGTAGAATTTCAAAGAAATACTGACCATCACTTTTGTTTTGTCCCCACTGGGATCTGAAATATGATAAAAGACTCCACCAAAGTTTGCAAATGTTACTCCTACTGCCTCTGGTTTGTTTCCAGTGGCTTGGGTTCTTGACTTGATTGGGGGTGGGGGGAGGCTGCCCCAGGCAGGGAAAGGAGAGGGGGCATGTGAGGGGGGGAAAGGAGCCACGAGGTTGCCCCCCAAGCAGGGAGGTGGGGAGAGGGAGAGGAGAAGGGGGCAGGGAGCACACCTCTACACATGCACAGTGCCTCAAGCCCTCCTCCCCTGCCCTCCCTGACCTGACTGCGGAGCAGCTGCTGCTGCTGCTACTGCTACCATCACCTCACGGAGCATCCCTGTCCTGTCCCAACCCAATCCCTGGCTTAGAAAATTCCCTTTAAAGCTAGCTCAGGGAGCAGGGATCATCTATGTTTAAATGCTCTGTATAGATCCCCTAGAGGTAAAGATCAATCTAGGAAAATTAGCTATGGGTCAATCAAAAACTAAAATTAGAAATCTGGCTGACAAGACCCCTGTTTCTTACATGTCAGGCCATTCCCAACCTGATGATCACAAGTATTGCCAGCGCTGTGTTCAGTTAACTAAAGATAGCCCTAAATTATGTTGGCCACAATAGGGCTCTTTTGACCAGTCAAAGTTACTTTATCTTAAAAACAAATTAAGTTCAAAGCCAACAAAACTTCTAACCAGGAGAGGGAATGTTTTCATCGTTGGTTTGCTGAGATGGCTGGGTGGGAAAGAAAGGCAGAGGCGAATTACAGGCCATGAGAAAGGCCTTCCCTGATCCTTGCCAGGACCTCATAGATTTTGCTGATCAATTCAGGGTCACCCTCCTGTCTTACAGCCCAGGGATCCCTTAACATTTGCCTTTTGGTGGTAATTCTGGTTGGGAAAGGTAAAACCAGAAATTGGTGGAAAAAGGTGGACATAAAAAGCCACAACTGAGGAAATGCAAAAAAATAGACTGGGTTGCTCATAAGAATCAGGAAGAACTCTTATCAGGAGGCTAAAGCCGTAAGGCTGAAGTCTTAGTTGAAGTTATCCCAGCAGCCTTTCCCCAACTTGTAGACTTTTCTAAAATTAAGTGTGTCATCCAGAGATCTGATGAGACTGTGTTTCAATTTTATAATCGCTTAGCTGAGGTTTTTGATGCTAACTCTGGCTCAGTCCACGATCGGGAAGGTGGGGGACAAACTCAGTTTCTCTCCTACTTTGCTAATAACCTCCAACCTTCCCTATCACGGAATATCAAAATCATTCAGCCAGAGTCTAAACACCCAAAATTTATAGCTGTACTTGCCTCCCAGCTCACCCAGGTCCTAGCAGCACAGGCTGAGGAAGACCTAGTAGCAGAGGGAACTTCAAACAAAAAAAAAGGATCAGGCTTATACTGTACAGCTTGAGCAACTGACAGATCTCTTTCCAATCTTACGCCCCACTCCCAATGCAGCATGGGACCATAAACCCAGTAATTGTCATTATTGCAAGAAGCCAAGGCATTGGAAATCTCAATGTAGAACTGTCTCAAGATTATAGAAATTCAAAAACACCAATATCTCCAAGACCCCTCCCCCAAACAACCATAGGGGTACTCAGAGCAAGGGTTGCAGGATCCGATTTCTATTTACCCCTTTCTGTTTCTCAACCAGGGGAACTGTCTGTGGTAGTACAAGGTCACCCCATTCTAGCCCTGGTTGACATTAGTGCTACTCTGTCGGTTTGGGATCCCTGAAAATTTCCCACCCCTCTTCCTCAAGAGTAATGATAGCCTATTAGTGGTGGAGGTTTTTAATAAGCCTCTCAGGGAGTTCCAAACTAGTCCTCTCTCGGTCATTCTCAGTCAGGACCACTTTCAACACACCTTCCTCCTTGTCCCTGGGGCCCCTTGTCACCTCCTTGGTTGAGATATCCTACCCTTTCTTTCTGTTGTATTAAGCTTTACCCCAACTGGTTTTCAGCTAGATTACTGTTCCCCTACTCCACCTCCTGTAACAGCTCTATCTCTCCTACCTCAGCCTGAGACACCTGGAACCCCTGAGGAAGAAATATCCCTGGCCAAGTTCCTGCCCCAGTTATGGGCCAGAGACTATACAGATATTGGGTGCATTTCCACAGCCGCCCCCATAGAGGTTCAGATTGATACTTCCTGTCCTCTTCCATGTGTCCATCAGTATCCCTTTCCCTGTGCTGCTATTGAAGGTGCTAGGCCTCTCCTCCAGATGTTCCTTTCCAAGGGATTAATTATCCCCTGTACTTCTCCTTGCAACACTCCTATTTACCCTATTAGAAAGCCTGGTAAACCAAGGCTGGTGGCTTGTGTAGGACCTCCATGCTGTTAATACCATAAGTTCTACCTTGCTCCCCCCGTGGTCCTCACTCCTTATACTCTGTTACCTCTTATTCCCCCATCTGCTACTGTTTTCACTGCTGTTTGATCTCTGTAGCACCTTCTATACCCGTGTACCCCGTTAGCCAAATACCTTTTTGCATTTACTTGGGAGAGACATAGTATACATGAACCGTCCTTCCTCAGGGTTTCACTGAATCTCCTTCCTACTTCTGTCAAGCCCTGCATAACAATCTCGCCTCTCTTGTCCTTCCCCACCTCTCAGCACTCTTCCAGCATGAAGATAACCTGTTACTCTGCTCTCCTGACCTGACCGCAGGAATGGGGTGATGCATAGTGCTCCTAAAGCTTCCTGAGATAAGCTTCAGTTTTGCTGTCCTTCTGTAAAATTCCTCAGGCATGTCATTTCTCAGGGCAGTGTTTTCCTGGATTTCTCATGAATTCAAGCTATCTGTAATCTTCTCCTCCCAACATCCAAAAGGCAACTTGGAACCTTTATGAGTCTTGCTGGAGAGTCGATCTTGGATACCTGGATTCTCTGTCCTGGCTTGCCCCTTGTATAAAGCCCTGTGACACCAAACTCTTGATCCCCTTTGCCTATCTAAAAAACAGCACCAGGCTACAGAATCCATAAAAACTTCCTTTTCTGAACCCCCAGCCTTGCGTCTCCCCAATTACTCCTGCCTTTTGTGCTTTTGCTATGGAAAAAGGAGGGAATGCAGTAGGAATTTTAGCACAGAAACACAGGAAGCATTAGATACCAGTAAGATATTACAGCAAACAACTGGATACAGTAGCCAGGGCTCTACCAACCTGCCTGAGAAATGTTACTGTTATAACCGAGATTTGTATACAAAATGAGGACATTATCTTTGATTCACCAGTGATATTTTTTGTGCCTCATACCATCGAGGTCCTCCTAAATACACATCACACCCAAGATTTATCAAGCAGCCACCTGGCAAAAAATGGCCCAGCCCCAGGTCACCATCAAAAGACCAAATATACTAAATTTTTTAGTTTTCTGGAGTTTCTAGAGACTTTCCCTAGTCTTGACGCAAACTGGATTATGAATGATAGTGAGTCTAACCCCACCAATCATGACTGCATTACAGTCCTGGACCACCTGCTGACTCCAAGAGTCCACCTCCAAGAGATGTCCATCCCAGATGCTGACCTCACAGTCTTCCACAGATGGCTCCAGCCTGAGAAACTCCAGGGGGTAAGTGGTAGCAGGTTCTGGTATCACCAGGGTAACAGGTTTTGGAGTAGCGCCCTCTCCCCCATGCTAATTCTGCAGAGCAGGCAGAGCTAGAAGCAGTATCAAGGGCTTGTGAATTGGGAAGGGGTCTGAAGATTAACATCTACACAGACAGCAGATATGCTTTTGGGGTAGCCCAGGATTTTAGAATGTTATGGAAGCAATGAGGGTTTTTAACTTCCACAGGACAGTTCATAAAGAACAGTAAACAGGTCTCCAGGATATTAGAATGTCTACTACTCCCAGGAACGTAGCTGTTATCAAAACTACCTGTCATTCTCATGAATCCACTCCTGAAGATGTAGGGAATCAACTAGCTGATCAAGTAGCCAGGGAAGCAGCCTTCTCACCCCCGTTCCTGTAATGATTTCCTGCTCCTCCCCCCTTGCTCTCCCTGCCTATTGATCTGGTAGCTTTAATAGAGGCTCAAGCCCTCATCTCTCCTGAAAAAGCAAGACAGTGGGAACTATAAGGATGCACTGAGACTCTGAAATAGGACTTTGGAAACATGGACAGCAAGTCATTCTCCCTCACCAACTCCATCGACCATTACTAAGTCACCTACATAATTTGTGTCACTGGGGACCAGATAAACTTTATGAACTTGTTTTCCAGCATTGGTGGGGAATATCAAAAAAGGTGGCCAAAGAGGTGGTGCCTGGATGTCATCCTTGTCCTCTATACAACCCCTTCAAGTCCGTTAGGCCTCCAGAGGCTGCTTTCCTATCCCTTTCTCACCCTTTGAGATCTCGCAAATTGACTTCATCCAGTTGACTCCCTGCTGAGGATATAAGTTTGTCCTTGTTATGGTCTGTATGTTTTGCAGCTGGGTAGAGGTTTTCCCATGTCAGGCAGCCACTTCAGGGATGGTAGGAAAAGCCCTATGTGAACACATTATCCCATACTGGGGGGTCCCACAGAAAGTTCATAGTGATTGGGGGAACTCATTTTATAGGCCAGGGGCTCAGAACCATCTTGGAGGCTTGGGGAATCCACCAGCACTTACATTGTGCTAATCACCCCCAGTCTTCAGGGTTGGTAGAGAGAAATAATGGGGTATTAAAAGGATTACTAGGAAAATTTACCTCAGACTTCCAGGCTCCATGGATCAAGGTACCTCTGGGTCTCTACCTGTGGGCAAGACTAAACATTCTCCTTAGGAGACTGTCACTAGGAAACCAATGCCCTTTATCCCAGCTGATCTTTCCCTACTTGCTTCTCATTGTCTTCAAGAATATTGTGTTAAGCTTAGTCAGCAAATTTATCAGGTTCAGGACTTTGTCTCTCAATCTCGTATCTTTTCTCTTTTTTCACTTCATAGTATTTTAACGTTTCTCATTATCTGTAAATATAGTTTTCAACGTTCATTTTTATAAGATTTTGAGCTCCAAATTTTTCTCACTCTCTCCCTCCCCTCTCAACTCCCTAAGAAAGTAAAAAAAACTATTATAGTTTATAGATGTACAGTGATGTGAACTGTATTTCCGCAGCAAAAAATTAAAAAAAACATGCAAATAGTATGCTTCACTCTGCATTCATATTCCACAGTTGTTTCTCTGGATGTGGATGGCACTTTCCATCACGACTCTTTTGGAATTGTCTTGGATAATTGCATTGCTGAGAAGGGCTAAGTCTATCAGAGTTGATCATTGTATAATGTTGGTCCACCATCTGAGGCCAGTTCCCTTATCTCTTCCAGAGACTGGGTATATTGGACTCTCTAGAATCACAGTGAAAGGGACCTTTCCAGATACTGCTCACAACCTCTACTGCTGCCAAACTCCAAGGAATAGACTCCTGCATCCATCTGTCACATCTGAAGATGGTCCCCGCTCTAGAGTAGACACGTGAGTCAATAGGAGACCTTGCCCTCCAGTTCAATGGGGCTCCCAAAATACAACATCAGACATAAACAGCTTTCCCAAGAGTCTGGAACAGACCAGCATGAAGAACACCTCCCTCCCCACCTGAGCCCCTTATATACCCAAGACTGGTGACTTTTATTTAGTCACTCCATACTTCCACTATGCTCCTTGAACTCCTCACCTTGATCCACCTTGCAACTTGATCCTTCTGCTTATTTGCTATTGCTTTGCAAAGGCTATCCATCTCTGGGGATGACCCGGGATGGGGGGAAAAGCAACCTCCCATTTCTATACTCACCCTATGCGGAAGCTGAGCCAGGAGGCAGTCAGGCTATTTAACCTGTCCAACTATTGGTTGTGCCTTGACCCTCTAGGATGTGTTTCAGTACAACCTATCTCTGGTTTTGATTGGGGGTCTGTCAAGTTAACCGCTCACACTCACCCAACTGAGGGCCTCAGATTCTCTGAAAAAGGAACTCCTGAAAGGTCAACTGTAATTCTCAAGGAGGACCAGACACTGACAGAGAATTCAGCCTTCTTCTTGGTGCCCCCTACTTCTGAAAGCATTTGGCAAAAACTCAAATCCATCTGAATTTGAATATCTCTAAAGGTCCTATCTTTTCAAAGGCAGCCTGGGCTTCTACAGCACCCCTTGCTATTTTTTTGCTACTTATCTAATCACTCCTCTGGAACCCCTGTAGGGAACCTCAACCCTGCCCGGTACAACTATATGATTTGGATGCGCCCTGGTAGGCTATCTTCAACTATAAGAGAGGAAACAAATTCTATTTTTGTATCCCTGTCTTCTCCTTAGGATTCTAGGAACCAATACAACCCAAGGTAATTCTGGTTCCTCCGACTGTGCAGGATGACCTGCCAGATGTTCCTGCAGTAGCAATTGGTTCTTCATCAATACCACGTTCCTCTCCTGGGTCCCGCCTAAAGCTATGGCCTGATAAAATGGAGAATGAGACAATTTATTGGGATCACTATCAGGGATACTTAGGGGCAGAAAAAGGGTATGGCCCTATCTCCAATGGGATGACCAACAACCCTTGCCTAAATCCTTCTATGGATCTACTTCTTTCTCAGTCACAACTTCTGTACAACAGTACTCCCCCAAACCAGAGCAAGGGCTACTATGTTTACAAAGAAGCCAGGGTTAATATCAACCAGTTCCTGAATTCCCTTACATTTTCCCTTACTCTACCACCCTCCCTGGGAATTTTTTTTTCTGTGTGGCACATCCCTTTATCAAACCCTTTCTCCCCAGTGGACAGGACTGTGTACCATTGTTCGAGCTGTGCGTGACCTTCGATACATTCCAGGCATGACCCCAATACCCATAACATTTCAAGACCTAGTTATCACTGAACCCAACTCTCCAAGTCTCTTTACTCCCAGAGTGCCATTCAGATCCTCCCCCTCATCTTAGGAGGCAGCATCTTGGCAGTTACAGGGGTGAGAGCAGCAGGGTTTATTATTGCAAATGACATTTACAAAGATCTATCCTGAGAGATCACTGACATGAATGACAGGATAGCCAAAGTAGTGGGAGACTTGCAGAGCTAACTTGGCTCCCTGGCTAGAGTGGTCTTGAAAAATCAGAGAGCACTTGATGCACTTCTCGCAGCCCAGGAGGGTGTCTGTGTTTTCCTGGAGGAGGAACATTGTTTTAATGTTAACAAATCCCAACAGAGACAGAATAGTATAAATATATTTCACTCTCAAGCCACCCAGTTAAGGGAAAAGGCTGAAGCAACCCAGTGGTATGATATGTTTAGTTCCCTTTCCTGGAGGAGAGAGGCTTACTCAGATCCCTCCACCTCTACCTCTCTTTCACCCCTTGCTGGGGTGCTTACTGTCCTTGCTCTTGTCTTGCTAGGTATCTGACTAGGATTAACTTTGGCCCACAAATGTTCCACCACCTTGGTAAACAAAATAATGGTGACCATGGTTGTTTTCCCTGGATCTTCAGGGCCTACTCCAGGTGCAGAGAATAGTGCATCTCCCTGGTCAACAAAGAAAGGATTTTTAAAACTTCCTTTTCCATCCTCTGAGGAAATATAAAGTTTTTCCATACGTTCCTTGGAATATAGGTGGAACTTTCAGCTTGCCTTTGACCAAAAGGAGGACATGATAACATTTAATATCAATTTTTGGACTTTTAAGGACCAAAGTCTGAACTAATCAATCCAATTGTTTTGGTTTGCTCTAAAAATATCTTTTCCTGTATCAGCAACTTCAAAGACCTGTTTATGATAGGATGCCTACGACCAGAGTGGTGGGATTTTTTTTTTTTTTTATCTTGATATGCAGAGACAGAGGAAACAAATATCTTGGGATCTTAATCTCCAACTGACTTTACCTTGTCAATTGTCTTGTCTCACTGTGTTTTACAACCTATTCAACTAAGGAAAATTCTTCTTCATGATATAGTTAAAATATAAATCTGAGGGATGCAGAGATCCTGGGATTACCCTAAAACCTATTTAAGCCTGGTTGTTCTTCTATCAGGCAATCAGAGATTTTGTTCTGGTTCCATGATCATATACTGCTAGCTTTAAGGGAATAAATAATACATACATACATACATACATACATAAATATACATGTCTGTTTGCCTCTTTTAACCAAATATTTTCAGAGTTGACATTGCCCAGCAACCCTGAGGGTCTTCCCCTCCCAGTATGCTTTTTTTAAGTAAAGGGTCTATCCCTTGACTCACTTCTTAAACAGACCTAATTTAATCACTTAATGGGTGTTGCCTCAGTCAAAGTGAGAACTCAACAAAGACTGTAGCTTTTTAAAAAGGCCAAGGTCTCCCATGGCATCCTGGGCCATCTCCAGTTGTCCTAATCTATGTTTGGCCTCTGGACTCAGATAGTTCTAGAAGTGAATGTGAGGCTGGTGACTCACATCTTCCTGATGTCATGGTCCTCTAAAAGAACAAAGGACAAATCACACATGACCACCCATGACCTGATCTTACCTAAATTCTGGGCCAAACGTCATCTCTGGAATTGTGATACACACATGCCTATCATCTACTGATGGGGTAGGTTACACTTTTAAGTGGATAAACTGCAGTTTACCCATCTGTTCTTAAACTGTGCTGGTTTATTCATGAAGTGGTTAGCAAGCCTGAAAATTCTTGAAACAATCTCAAACCTTTAAACCTTATAAACACAGTATGTCCAAAAAAGGAACTCAGTAACTTTCTACGTAAACCTGCCCTTTCTCCAAATTTCCCTATTTCTGTTGAGGACACCAGCATTTTTCTAATCCACAAATTGTGCAACCTTGGGGTCACTGTTGACTCTTCTTTCTTCCCTACTCCCTGCAATCAGCTGTCAAATCTTACCAAGTCTTTCTCTACATTTCTCCCATTTTCTCTCTTCATTCACAGGGCTACCGCCTTAGTTCAAGTCCTCCTATTCCTTCCCTTGATCACTATAAAAACTTTCCCTGCTTCTATCCTATGCCCTCTCCAAATCACCTTCCACAAAGCTGCTAAAATAATTTTCCTAAGAAATACTGAACAGTTAGTTCCCTGCTCAGAACCACTCAATTGCTCTCTACTGTCTCTAGGATAATATACAAACTCAGTCTGACATTTGAGGCTGGTGATATAAACTGGCTCCAATGTACTTTTCCAACCCAATTTCATATTATTGCCCTTCACATTACATACTTTATATTCTGCCTTGTAATAACACTTAGTCCCCAAGATAGGAGTCTGAGAATCTCCTCCCAACCTACCCCATACCCACCCACCTGACCACAGCTTTCCTGACTTATCTATTAGTCCTCTGACTCCTAACATTGGAAATAAACTCCAGGGCTTTCTTATGGACCAATCCCAATGCACCTGCAGTTGGGTCCTGTGCTAGTTCCCAGTTGCCACCTATACTGACAGCATGAGAGATTTCCCCACTAGGACCATCTCTGGCAGTATGGGGAGGGTAACCTTAGTAGCTAGTGCTACTGGCTGAGAGGAGAGAAGGTGGGAGTTTTCCATTACAGATGACCTATGAGGGCTGTCTATAGACATCATCATAGAATTTTCTGTGAAAGCCTTCATAAATCAACCCATGGCCTTAATCATCTACCTGAGTTGTCCAGAAATAAACAATTGTGCAGATTTCATGCATTCCATGGGATGGGCTAAAGAGCCTCCCACAACACCACAACAAAACAGGAATATTTAGTCTGGGAAAGGAGTCCTGGACTTACTCTCCTGACTCCACCCCATCAAATGGGGGAGGGGGAACTGGATCTGACAATTATTGCAGGGTGGGCTTATAGAACTCCTGAGGATCTGGCTCCCTGTAAAGGTGGGTGCTTGGATGTTTTACTAGCTACAGGCTTTGCTCAAAATGATCTAACCATTTTGTCCTGGGTGCTGGGGTGGATTGTAAGGACCCTCAGTAGCTTTCCTCCCTGCTAAAAGAAGCACTGGAGAAACTCAAATCCCTTGAGCCACCTAGCCAAAGAAAGACCTCCATAACAACTGAAGGCCCCTTTTTTCCTTCCTAACCCTAACCCTAAATTCTAACCCTAACCCCTAACCCTAACCTTCAATAGGGAATGTGACTATCAATTAGGTACCAATTTCCCACGTATTCCTCCCAATATGAATCAGCACCAGTCCTTCAACCTTGAGCTGCACACCAGGAACAAGCTCTTTATTTCTTCATCCCAATACTTGGTCCTGCTTGATCTACATAAGAACCCTATTAAAATCCACTAGATTTTAATGGTTTTGGTGCCTGATTCCATCAAAGATTCTAGCAGACCTGACCTGTGTCCATCCTCCCTGACTGTTCCTTCTTATTGTGTGCAGTTCCCCTCAATAAAACTGGCTTTCTTTACAGTTTTCTGTTGTGTTCCATTTTGTGGGCTGTGGGAAACAAGGAAGTTCTGTTTCCACAGTTTTGGGTGATCAGGGTTGTGACCTAGCAGGTCAGAAACTTGTGTGCATTCTTGATGATCTGTTTGAGGAAAAGCCTATAAGAGAGGAGAACATGAAGCCAAGTGGCAATGGATGGTGTCGTGGGAGGTCCAAAATTTGGAGCAATATAAGAAGCTTCCATTAATCTGCACAAGTTATAGTCTTCCTGTAGCCTTAATGGAAGCTACCGGCTGATTCAAGGGAATTGATATCCTTTTGTGTGTCAAGCCTGTCTCTAACATTGGCTCTCCTCTTTCTATTGCACCTTGGAGTCCTGAACCTCAAAGTACATTAAGCCAGATATTGAAGGACTAGTTACTTTCTCCTGTTTCACTGAATAACCCAAGAAAACCAACAACACTTCAACCTTCTGTAACTGAATGTCCAGACTCTAGACACCTTGACACTAGGACCTTAAGTGCAGGGCCTCTCACAACCAGGACCAGGGCTTCTGACCATAGATCACACCTGCATGGCTCAGAGGTAGGGCATCTTCTGGCTGGGTGTTATCTATCACCATCTTGGGATAAACCAAAAGAGCTGGCACAGAATGTGATTCGAAGGCCTCTGAGATCCTCATCTTTAGGTATTTACCTGAAAGCCTAACATTATCATTTCCTTCACAGTGTTTGAGAAAGAACAAATTGATACTATCACAGTGTGGGTGCCCTATTCAAATGACATTTCCCCAATAGCGTAGCTAGCCAACTCCACTTTCTCTACCCAAACTCTCATGATTTGGAGGCCTTGGTTGCTTACCCCTCTTACTCCTAGTTTTCTCATTCCCATCCACCTCATTCCTATCCTGATAAAGTCTGTTTCTTTGCCTTCTCATTCCACTATGTTTGCTAAAATCCTTTTCCTCTCACCTTTCCTCAATCTTCTTGAACTGAAGAAAAACTAGACAGCTCCAGAAGGCACTATATCTGTGGTCATTTTCTCCAGTAGTAGAACATGAATCTTCTCTCATGCACCCCTGACACACTGGGTCTCTCACTTGTTCCTCTCATTTCCAGAACCTTCTATGCCCCCAGCATTTTGCAATTTCTAGTCCTCTGAGAGTTATCCCATTAATATGCTACTCTAACTAGATCTTTGTGACAGTTGCCTCTCATCCCCTAGTGCATTTGTTGTCTTTCTCAAGGAGTTTGGTAGCTGGCTTATCCTCTTCTTCTCTACCCCAACCCCTGCACCCATACTTAAAGACCTAAGTACACATGTTGATGTCCCCTCATATACTCTGACTTCTCAATTCATCAACTACCTCAACTTCTATGACCTTAACTTTGCACAGAAAAAAAGTAATAACCTTGATTTCACCATCACCTATATCTGTTTTACCTCCAGGAATCAGAACTCTGAAGTTCCTCACAGTCTTATATACTTCCACTTCTTTTTCTTATTCTTTCTTAACCTGTACTTTATCCTCACCTGGATCTCCAGAACCTCAATTCTTCCCTTACTCTGACTTCATATCCTTCCCTTCACATGCTGTGCCCTATACTTAATCATTTCAATTACACACTGTCCTCTAACCTAGAATCCTTTGTCCTATTATGCTGTCACTTACCATGCCTTGCCAAACCCCAAGTGTGGGTTATATTCACTTTCTGACTTCTTCATTCCTATGTCTGTGTTACAGAAAATTACAAAACCTTACTGACTTGGGTGCACTAGAGAAATCTGTTATCTAATCTCAATTGGCCTTCATTGCTACAGAGAAATACTTTTGTTTTTCCCTGATTAATCCTAACTCCCCAAGGTGGCTATTCCAAACATCCACTTCTCTACTTAGGAAATTAACACCCTCCACTTGAATCCCTTCCCCATGTATTTGTCCTTCGTTGCCAAAGAAGACCATGCCATCAGAGAAATAATGACATGACTTGCACTTGACTTTGTTTTGAGTGAGGAAGGGCTGTGCAGGTCACTAGCCTCACTTCTCCTCCAGAGCCATCTGAATCCAGTGACCAGATATTCATCAGGATGACTGGAGATGACCCAGGATGAGGCATTCTACACCAGAAAACCCTTCTACATCTTCCCTCATTATATTTTCCTTTATTTTAGTCTCTGAGGAAGTGGCCCTTCTTGCCAAGGGCCCTCTCATCTCTATCTTTAATCTCAACCCCTCCCATCTATTCAAGGAACTTGCTCATTTGATCATACTTTCCTCTTCCTACTCTGGGGCTCCATCTTAATAATCTACAAATGTGCCCAGATCTTCCCCATCATTAAAAAGCCTCTACTTACCTGACTATCCTACTTTATCTCTTCTCCCTTTCTCAGCTAAACTAGAAAAAAAATCTACTTGCACTCATTATATCTTCTTTTTCACCATCTAACTTTTCATCCCCTTGCAAACTACTCTCTTCAAGTTCATCTCTGACTTTAATTTCTAACTCCAATGGTTTTTTCTCGGTCCCCATACTTTTCTGATCTCTAAGCTACTTATCATTTTTTCTCCCTAAGCTTCTGAGATGCTGTTTTCTGCTGGTCTTGCTGTGGTATAGCTCACTATTAACATTACTGGATCACTACCCATTGCCCATCCCCTAACTATAGCCAAGGTCAGTGAGGTGGTGCAATAGATAGAGTGCTGGGTCTGGAGTGAGGAAGGCCCGGATTCAAATCTAGCCTCAGACACATACCAGCTATGTAACCCTGGGCAAATTACTTAACCCTGTTTGCCTCAGTACCTCATCTGTAAAATGAACTGGAGAAGGAAATGGAAACCTCGCCTCTCTCAGTGTCTTTGCCAAGAAAACCCCAAAGGGGTTCATAAACAGTAGAATATTATGTCTCCATCACATGACACAGAGTAAGTGCTTTGCATTGGTATTATATTGGTCCCATTCTCTCTACCCACAGAGCTACTACCCTAATTCAAACCTTCCAATCTCTTGCCTAGATTATTGCAATAGTCTCCCAAATGGTTTTCCTACTTCCTTTCTTTTCTTTTTTCCAGTCCATCCTCCACTAAACTGCCAAAGTAATCTTTCTAAAGCATAGGCCTGACTATTTCACTTCCCTATTTAAAAATCTTCTCTAGTTCTCTCTAGCCTCAAAGATAAAATGCAAATTTCTCATACTAGTGTTTAAAGCCATTTAGAACTGTCTCCAGTGTAACTTCAGACATTTATTTCACACTACTCCCCTTTACGTATTCTACTCTCTGGCCAAACTGATCTATTTGCTATTTCTTGAACTTGGCAATCCATCTACTGCCTCCTTTCCATAACATGAGTTGTCCTTCAAGCCTTCAGCATCCTTCTCCCTTACATCCACCTTGGCTTTATCAAAATATTAGGAGACACCCTGTTTTGCAGAGCTAAGGCCCAGCAAGCAGGCTGTGGCCCTGAGCTTGGCATAACAGTTCTTTGTACTCAGCCCCTGAATGATCTCACCCTCTGGTAAAATCCCATATCATCATTGTATTGCTTTGACCAGCACCTGGTGTTCTCTGAGGTCAGACAAGTTTTGATCATGAAGTCCTGCTACAAATCAAATCCATCACATTGTTGCTAGTACTCCTCATTGCCAGGGCTATAGTTCACAATGGCATACCAGGGCATAGCCACTGGTATAAGTATTGAGATATACCCATACTAAAGGGAGTCCCCCTGCGAGGGCCTGAGCCCCTGCACATGTCTAGTTTGCCTCCTTGCTTGTAAGCCATTTCCCTCACTTTGAAATTAAATTTCTGACTCTACTAACTCTAGAAGCTCTGCTTGAGTCCAGCCAACCACAGGTTAGAAGCTGGTTCAGTCTAGCTGACAGACTCCTTCAAGGTTTACATCTGGGAAGTCTTTCCTAATTCATTTAATTTTTACTTTCTTCTCAAATTACCCTGTCTTTTTTCTTGTTGCTCAGTCATTTCAGTTGTATCTGATTCTTTGTGAACCCATTTGGGGTTTTCTTGGCAAAAATATTGGAGTGACTTGTCATTTCCTTCTGCAGTTCATTTTACAGACAAGGAAACTGAGACAAACAGGGTTAAGTGATTTGCCCAGAGTCAAACAGGTAGTAAATGTCTGAGGCCAGATTTGAACTTAGCAAGATGACTCTTCCTCACTTTAGGTCTGGTACTCTATCCATTGTGCCACCTAGCTGTCCAGCCTCTGAACATAATGTATGCCCCAGAAACATGGAAGCTTTTTGGGAGAAGGGAATGTCATTTTTACCTTTGCATCCCCTGGCCTAGACCAAGAGTCCAGAAACTACTCCATCAAATACTTGACTTACTTGATGAACAGAAGCAGTTGAAAGCAATACGAGTTTAGAATGTAAACTTGTAAAATCTTTTGGAGGATGATGAAAGATTATGAAGAATATCATTTAGAACAAGAAGCAGTAGTGGGAGAAATACAAAGTTCATAGGAAGTTTGGTGAGAGATCCACCTAAGCAAAATCATGCTTGAGGGAACTGATGAAACTGGAAGGAGGAAAAAAAATAGATAAAAATGGAAAAGACAGTAAAGATTAAGGTAACAAACTCTTTTCATCACACTGAAGACAGTGAAGTCACCAAACTTGTACACTAATCTTATACTGACTACACAGATGTGCTACTGAAGGAAGTAGAAATGGCACTGATGAACAAACAGGAGGGTACACTGCTGGGAGAAGACCAAGTACAGAAAGAGGAGGTCTATGCTGTAAGTGGCACAATTTGAGAGACTGATTTGTGAAAGACAGGAAAATACCAAAGCAGAAAAACCTTAAGATTTTATTATTACAATCCCCTCCCCCCATAAGGGAATAGGAGTAACATGATTCATAAGCCTACTTTTCTAGCTTTATGAAATTTTTATGAGAATAATCAACACCCATACATTGAGGACATTTTTAATTAGAAAGGTACTGATAGATTTTCACAAAGTAATTTTTCTCAGCATTCACATCTTCACCATGATACAAATTACTAAAAGATGTAGAAAATACAAGTTTCCAGAGTGCTTAATTGTTTGATGACTATAAAAAATGTATTTGTTTCAGTAGGCCAAAATGTCTTAAAAGACCTTCTTTCAAAAATGTGTTGCCTAGATAAATATGAAAATCTTTTAAAATTTCTTGAAAGAAGGTACAGTAGAGATTAATTTGTTAAATGATCCACTAATTGCTAGCATCAATCAAGACAAAAACAGGGAACATTCTCCCCCTCCCTGCCCCCAACACCCACTGTTAAGAAGGAAGCATAATTCAGAGTACAAGGTGAACAATGATTTTTCTATTGGTAATGAAATGTTCCAGATATTTCTGTAAAGCTAATTCTTGGCTAATTGCTTCCTCATACCTAGCTCATTCTTCCATTGTCCGTCTCCAGATCTGTCCACACTTTCTACTGTGCCCTCTAAAATGCACACAATTAACAGACTTTCTTTTATCTTAGAGTATGATCCATACCAGAAATGTCAAATATGAGGCTATACCAAATTAAAATATAATTAGGAAATATTTAACAAAATAAAATGAATTTAAAATAGAATAAAACATAGATAACATTACATTTTAAAACTAAGTCAATATTTGGCAGATTACATACAGATTAGTTCCCACCCTCACCTCTTTCTATTTGAGTATGACACCATTGATCTAGAATTGTGATAGATAATTATCTCTTTCCCTTACATTGTTCCACCACACCCTAATGGCAGGTTTCTTTCTTTCCTTTGAACCTCATTTCAATATCCACCCACAGAAGTTGGAGTTTGTTTTGCTATTGCTATTCCCCCTCCAAATTCACCCTTTTTCTTAAACTCTCTTTCCCACAGTGACCTTACCTGTTTCTAGATGGAGTTTAATGCATTTCTGCACCAAAATCTATGTGGGGTATTTATATTCTCTTTTGTTTATTTTAGATTAGCGTAGGGCTCAAGTGACCCCAGTTCCCCCTACACCTTCCTTTGTGTTTATTCACCCACCCAGATTAAATGGTAATTCCACATCTCTCTTCCTTTTGTTACTAGTCTCCCATATATTTATATATGTATGTATGTATGTATGTATATATAAACACACATATATGTACATACACATATCTACACATATAACATACACAAACATACATACATACTCATACACACCTACATATATATTCCCTCCAACTACCCTAACACCAAAAAAGATCTCATGAGTTACAAATAACATCTTTCCATGTAGGAATATAAACAGTTCAGCTTTAATGAGTTCCTTAAGGCTTCTCTTTCCTATTTACCTTTTCATGTTTCTCTTGATTCTTGTATTTGAAAGCCAAATTTTCTCTTCAGCTCTGGTCTTTTCAACAGGAATGCTTGGAAGTTCTCTATTTCATTCATATTCCATTTTTTCACCTGAAGTATTACATTCAGTTTTGCTGGGTAGGTGATTCTTGGTTTTCATCCTATCTCCTTTGACCTCTGGAATACCATATTCCAAGCCCTTCAATCCCTTAGTGTAGAAGCTGCTAAATCCTGTGTTATCCTGATTGTATTTCCACAATACTTGAATTGTTTCTTTCTGGCTGCTTGTAATATTTTCTCCTTTACCTGAAAACTCTTGAATTTGGCTACAATATTCTTAGGAGTTTTCCTTTTGAGATTTCTTTCAGGAGGTGATCAGTGAATTCTTTCCATTTCTATTTTACCCTCTGGGTCTAGAATATCAGGGCAGTTTTCCTTAATAATTTCTTGGAAGACGATGTCGAGGCTCTTTTTTTGATCATGGTTTTCAGGTGGACCAATAATTTTTAAATTATCTCTCCTGGATCTATTTTCCAGGTCAGTTGTTTTTCCAATGAGATATTTCACATTGTCTTCTATTTTTTTATTCTTTTGGTTTTGTTTTTATAGTTTCTTGGTTTCTCTGAATATGAACTCTGAGTTCTATATTCTCTCCCTCCCTCCCCACCTACACTATGAAATAAAAGGACAGAAACATAAGTATAACAGTATCAATACTAGTCCTCCACACCTAAGCTCAAGGGTACAGAATGATTTGACATAATGATAATGGATAAAGCATCCTTAGTTCTGTTTGGGTTCAGATAAGAGTCATAGTTAACAGCCAATCATACAGCAGAATTTCAGAAGTCATTAGCTTCCATATGCTTCATTCTAATTTTTAAAGAACTATTTTCTTCACTGAGCTTTTGAACCTCCTTTTCCATTTGGCTAATTCTGCTTTTTAAAGCATTATTCTCCTCATTGGCTTTTTGGACCTCTTTTGTCATTTGGGTTAGTCTATTTTTAAAGGTGTTATTTGTTTCAGCATTTTTTTGGGTCTCCTTTAGCAAGCTGTTGACTCACTTTTCATGATTTTTCTTGCACTGCTCTTATTTCTCCTCCCAATTTTTCCTTTACCTCTCTTACTTGATTTTCAAAATCCTTTTTGAGCTCTTCCATGGCCTGAGACCACTGCATATTTTGGGGGGAGGTTTTGGATGTAGAAGTCTTGACTTTTACATCTTCCTCTGATGGTATGCTTTGTTCTTTCTCATCCTCATGGAAGAAAATACCTTTTCACCAATAAAGTAATCTTCTATAGTCTTACTTTTTTCCCTCTTTTGGGCATTTTCCCAACCAGTTACTTGACTTTTGAGTCCTTTGTCAAGTGGATGGTATACTCTAGAGACCTGTGAGTTCTCAGTTCCTCCAAGGTGGCACAATCAAGGGAACTCCTGGACAGTACTCTGGTCTGGGAATAACCACAAACACTCTTTTCTGCTGAGGATCTGTGAGTAGGATTCCCTCTTCAGAGTCTCCACCAGCTCCACCATGCCACTGCTCCTTCTCACTCCAGGACCACCACTCAGGACTGAGACCCTGATCAGTCACTCCATTTCCCCAGGTTCTTTAGGTTGAGGGCTCCAAAAGTGGATGCTGCCACCACAGTAGCTGCTGCTGCCCTGGGGCCAGGGCTAGACTGCACACCCCTCTCACACAGATGAAAGAGCTTTCTCACTGACCTTTGAAGCTGTTTTTGGCATCTGTGGATCGAGAAATATGGGAACCACAGCTGCTATCCATGATTCCACACCCTGACGCCTGCTCCAGTCCTGTCCTTGCCCAGGCTAGGGTGTGCTCCACCCCTAGCCCAGTGCAATAGACTTTTCCTGTCAACCTTCTAGGCCATCTTGGGTTAGGAATCTCTTTCATTCTGTTGTTTTGTGGCTTCTGCTGCTCTAGAATTTGTTTAGAATCATTTTTTACAGGTATTTTATGGGCTACAGGGGGAGAACTAGAGCAGGTCTGTCTTTCTA
The DNA here is from genome assembly GCF_028372415.1 of Notamacropus eugenii. Taxonomy (NCBI): domain Eukaryota; kingdom Metazoa; phylum Chordata; class Mammalia; order Diprotodontia; family Macropodidae; genus Notamacropus; species Notamacropus eugenii. Next base: position 343,671,339 of record NC_092872.1, read on the forward strand.
CTCTGTCATCTTGGCCCCGCCCCCAATTGGGTATATTTTAAAAGGGAACAATGATGATTGCTTACGTTATGGAAAAGAAAAAAAAAACCTTGTAAAACTCTCCTTATTTGTAAACCTGCCAAGTTCAGCTGGGTCATGAAACCTTATCAGCCCTGTGAAAGAATCTGCAACTTTCTTTACTTAAGAAAGGGATCCTGTTCCCTTTCTCCATTAATAACACTTCTTGCCAAAGAGGAAAATTTTTAAGTTTGTTTATAGTGCAGAAATATTTCATGTGATATGTAATTATAAAATTATGAAGCTGTACCTGGAATACTATATATTGAAGTTACACCTTGAACCAAATATTTTTAAACAGGCTTTAGTCTTAGGGATTTAATTTTGTTTAAGGGGTTAATATACAATAACTTAAGAAAACAGCTGTTAGTATGTAAAATAGTTTCAGTTTTTTTCCCCTAAAGTATTCTTTTTGAGTAAATTATCATATGTTCATTGTCTGTGTGAAATTACAGAATATAATTATTTTATTGATTGCTTTTACACCAGGATGTTTAAACCAGAGAAGCAGAATGAGCAAAACAAATGTTCTGTGAGTTTTTGAAGGACTGGTAAATTTTAATTTCTAGTTTATTTATTGCAACAGCATGTGAAAAATAATAACTGTATCGACCCCTAAGTGTGATTAGTGAAACTTGTTATTTGAGGTAAAATCTCATGGCACTGTAATCTGATTATTATTCTAAGTTTTGATTTCAGGTATGACTGTCTGATTGATCATTAAGTCAGTATTCTACCACTCAAGGAAAATACCACAAGCTACTCAAAGGGAGTACAGTTTGAGAACTGTATAAGTAAATGAAATGTCTGTCTTTGGGAAAGGTCAAGAGAACAGCTCTGGCAAGGTCTAAGGTAAGATCCTCTTGATTTAGTTTCCCCATTGAGATACTTCCATTTTGAATAGGAATATTAGACCCTCTACATTTGGTGGAATTCTGTTATATAATTGGTTGTTAACTATGACTCTTATCTGAAATCAAACAGAACTAAGCATGCTTTATCCATTATAGATATGTCAAATCATTCTGTGCCCTTGGGCTTAGGCCTGGAGGGCTAGTATTGATGCTGTTATACTTACGTCTCTGCTCCTTCCTTTCGTGGTAAATCTCTCTAACCATGGCAAGTTAAGCTGTGAATTCTTGTTGTAATACTTTATAACTTCTGCACCAAACTTTTTCAATCTGGAATTGTAGTTAGATATTTCAGCTTATTATCTGCCTATTAATAGTTATATATTCATATATATCTTGTAATATCTCAGAATGATTTGGGAATAATTAGACAATGATGTAAGAAGTTGTGGATGTATATCTATTAATTAGTATACACATATATCTACATATGAGTATATATAATATCCATAAAATTATATATTATTATATATTATGTACTAATATATTAGCACAATATATTAGTATATAATGTCCATATATTAATATATAGCTAGATAGAAATATATCTGCAAATTAGTGTCAAAATCATAAATATCTTCTGTTTTGTGTTAAAGAAAAGAATTTCAGTGCAATCAGTTATTTTAGAGAAGAGTGGTTTATCAACTATTTTGCAGTACTTCAAAGTGAAATCCATTTTTACTCAAGTTTATTATTTAATTTTGGATCAATACCTGTGTGTGGCATGCCCAATATGCAAACATGTTTTACTATAAGACAATTCATTTTATGTAGATTGTTCTCTGTATACAATTTGAAACTAATTACTCGGTATATTTATACATTCCTTCCCAGGACTGTTGCTACAACTGGAGTACAATCAGCAACTTTGAAGTAAATTCATTTGTGTAGTCAAAATCATCTACTTACAAAGTGTGTTGTTATATATGGATTAAATCCTTATCTGTCTCTACTCCTGCTAAGGAGGGAATTGGAATTAGAGTTCTGAATAATTTGGAATTAAAGTAGAAAAATAATTGGAGTAAAAATGGTTAGCAACAAGATCAAATGACTAGATTTGTCATTTAAATTTAATGTAAAAATTAATTAAATTAATCTAAACCAAACTAAAAATTAATTAATTAAAATTAGATTAAAGATTAATTAATTAAATTAGTAATTTAAAAAGTTTTCAGAAATCTAAAAGGCTTTATGAACTCTGCTTTCTGTGGCATTTCAAAATATTTAGCTTTTGATTTTTCTCAGCTGCAATTTGGAGTTCTTAATGATATCAATGTAACAGTTTTCTATTTCACACCACAGGAAGTTAAATGATAATGGAATTAATGCCAATTTAGACAGGCATTTAGTCCTACCTTATATGTCTACTTTGACAAGTATTAAATTTTTTGGTCACATATGTTCATTTTACAAGTCAAGTTTCCATAGATTTTTAAAAAAACAATTCTTCAGCCTGTTGTTGACAGTGTTTCCATCAAGTACAGAGTTTGGATAAAAAGAGAAAGAGCAAGGGGGTATGTAAAAACTTAAGTTATCTGAAGTTTCAAGTGAACTATGAGTTCCTAATTGATATTCTTCTTATAGTTCTATTGCTAGTAAGATTAGAAATACAAGGTTTGAGCTGGTTTAACTGATTATTGAAGAAGTAGAATTTAAGAAGCTGTGCTAAAATGTATTGAAATTTGTTTTGCAAAAGATTTTAGTAGAAATATCTAAGACTCTACAAAGACTAAGAATCAGAGGAGCAAATCTACTGGAGAGCAGCCCCACTCAGAACTACCTTGAGAATAAGACCTATTTCAGAATGCCCAAGATAAGATACTTTTAGAAGACCAGACAGCTACAAAGGACATCTGAGATTCAAGATGAAATGTGTTCATTAAACAGACATTGGCAGCAGGTTACTGGGACACTAGGAAACTTAATGTTGGTTAATGTTATTGTATATTGTTGTTACACTGTATCTATGTTTGCTGAGTTTTCTCATTAGTCACTATGTTAAAGCCTGTCCTGACAGGTAACACTTACATGAGTATGTCCTACTGGCAATGCTTATATTAGAGATCTTATAGGATTAATTTATAGATAAAAGATATGAGACATAGCTGTCTCACTGATGGGAGGGGGAACTGAAATGATCAAGATTGATTCTATCATTTCTTTTATTGATCCTATTTACAGTTAATTGATTTTGCCCCTGTAACTATTTTAGTCATGGGTCTCTGTCTCTGAACTTAGTTCAGAATTCAGTTGGCCTGAAATGGTCAGTTTAGAAATCTGATTCTCTAGCTAATTACACTATTCTATCCTTGCCTCAAGGAATTTAGCTAACCTTAGGGGATACAATTTGCCATAAGGGACTTGGGCCTAATATCTTTCTACCACTAAGCTACCCTTCAATGATGTTTAGTTTGCTGTCCAAAAAGTCTGGAGCACTATCTTGCAGGTGGACTCAAAAAATGAACATTTCTTAGTCATGGGGGCAAGAAGAGGGCTGTTGCTTAGCCCCTCATTACCAAACTTCCAATCAATCATATTACTCTCTGTGCCTCACCTATGTAACCCATCATGTTGCCCTTAACCCCGTAATGTAAACCACCCTGTTCTGTTCTTTGTTTGGTACCCTCCAAAACCTATAAAAACAGAGCTGTCCTTTGCTCAGGGTCTGTGGCATAAATGGAGGCAAGTCACTGAACCATCTTTTTCTTAGGTTACCAGCCTTGATAATAAAGTGTTAAGTGTTATCTTGCTCAGAGAAACATGGCTTGGTTTAGTTTTTGTTAAATTTCATTGATAACTGCTATTGAGGATTGGTGATGAATCATGTTTTTGACTTTCTGACAGAGCCTGGATGACCTCAAGTTACAGAAAAAGTATATTTTTGGATCTATTCAGTGTGTGCATTTTTTTGTTTGATTATGCTTATCACAAAGAATTTTTTTAAAGTCAGGAGTGGCCTCCATTTGCAGGGCCCTGTAGTTCAATAATGATGCCAATAAGAACAAAAGAAAGAAAAGAGGATCATTGATATATTTATCCAAAAAAAAAGGCACAGAAAACAATTCATAAAGAGACACTGACAAGTAGGATATCTTTGAAAATAATGTATTAAATTTCTTATAGGATTTTTAAAAACCATAACAAATGACTTATAGTTTCATATGCAATCTTCTTTCTGTTCTTTGTATATGGCAATATTCATGCTTATCAAATTCAGAATAACAAATTTTTTTAAAGGGACTTAATGAGGTCTTCAGGTGGGAGTAACTAATACTGTATTAATACTGGAAGCAATTTCTTCCTTCCTTCCTTCCTTCCTTCCTTCCTTCCTTCCTTCCTTCCTTCCTTCCTTCCTTCCTTCCTTCCCTCCCTCCCTCCTTCCTTGTCATTCCCAAAATCTTAAACCCAGTGTACTCGGAAGGCCATAGGTTGGACAACAATAGATCCCTGCCCAAGTTCCACTTAATGGTTGAATTACAGTGATTATCAATAGCAACACTTTCTCTTTCCCTCCCAGTGTGATTTCATTTTTTTTTCTTTTGCTCATTAAAAGGGCTATTCCCTGACTACTTCTAAAGAGGCCTATTCACTCAATGGGCATTACCTCCCCTAAGTGAGTACCTGAAAAGGCTAAAGTCTCCCATTGCATCCTGGGCCATCTCCAGTCATCCTGATGAATATCTAGTCACTGGATCCAGATGGCTCATGTGGAGAAAGTGAGGCTGGTGATCTTGCACAGCCCTCCCTCACTCAAAATCAAGTCAAGTGCAAGTCATGTCATCATTTTTCTGATGTCATGGTCTTTGAAAATGAAGGATGAACACAACAATTAATACTTGCAGGTAGTTTAAAAAAGGCTAAAAATCTCAATCAGTATTGCAAGTAGGACTAATTTTGTAATCACCTACACTCAATGGGATATTTGTATTTCTGCCTCAGGAAAATAACTGTTATGGGCTCAAAATGTAGGCTGTTTTTGGAAGAGAAGATGATAGAACTTGAAGAATGAAGTTGCACAGTTTGAATTGTTAGAGATGATGATGTATTCCTAAAGGAAACTGAAGAAGGGTTTTACAGGGGAAAAAAGGGGGTGGGGTAGAAATTGACAATTATTGGAAAACTGCCAGAAAACAATCTCACCCAATCGAATGCACTGTTGGTGGGCCTGTGAATTTCCAGCCATTCTGAAAAGCAATTTGGAACTATGGCCCACAATTCTCATTCTCCTAGACCTTTCTGTAGCCTGTGACATCATTGATCATTCTCTACTTGACACTCTCTTCTCTCTAGATTTCCAGGACACCCATTTTCTCCTTTTTTCCTCCTATGTGACCTCTCCTTTTTTGCCTCCTTTGCTGGATCTCCTAAGTATCCTTCAGGGTTCTGTCCTAGGCCCTCTTATTTTCTCCCTCTATACTAGTTCACTTGGTGATCTCCTCAGCTCCCATGGATTTAATTACCACTTCTATGCTGATAATTCTCACATCTACTTTTCCTACCCCAATCTCTTGGCCAATCTCAGATCTCCTATCTCCAACTGCCTTTCTGACATCTTGAACTGCATGTTCAAGTACACTCTTAAACTTACTATGTCCAAAACAGAATGAATTTTCCTTCCCCTTAAATCTTCTCTTCTCCCCTCTCCCCTTCCCTATTATTACAGAGGACAAAATCATCCTCCTAGTCCTTCAGGCTTGTCATCTAGGAGTCATCCTGGATTTCTCTCCAGTGGCTTTTTATTTCCTCCAGAAGCAAACATAAAATGCTCTGTGTGGCATTCAAAGCTCTTTATAACTTAGCCCCTACCTACTTTTCCAGTCATCTTACACCCTATTCTCCAACACATATTCTTTAATCCAGTGACACTGGCCTCCAGGCTGCTCCAGAAACAAGATACTCCATCTCTTGGCTCTGGGCATTTTCTCTGGCTGCACCCCATGCCTGGGATATTTTCCCTCCTCCACTGTATTGTCATGATATTTGAAGACACCCTGTTTCCCAGAGCTAAGGCCCAGCAAGCAGGTTGTTCCCTGAGCTTGGCATAACAATAATCTTTTGTGCTATGGATAATCTCACCCTCTGGCAAAGCCTATAGCTTTGACCAACACAAAGTGTTCACTGCCCTCTGTTTCCCAGGGACCTGACAGTCAACATATTGTAGCCTAAAGCCATTGCATCACACCTCTTGACATGCTCACAATCCCTGTTTCTTGTAACAGCTAAGTGCACCAAACCAAGTACTTCACTCCTGTTCCCCCCACACTAACTCTGGTTCTGCACCCCACTGTGAGACAATCAACTTGGAGTCTTCCTACAGGACCCAGGCATATACACTCACCTTGCCTCAGCGTGTTAAGCCCTCCTGGTCAGGAAGTGAGGAAGATTTCTATTTGCAAATGTTTTCCTCTCTCTGAATTTAAACTTCTCTTTAATCCCTGACACACCTGCCTCTGGCCTGCTCTGTTCAGTTCTGGCCATTTCCAGGTTAGAGGTCAGTTTTGGTTCAGTTGATACTATTTACCTCCTTGGTAATCTTTAAGTCCCAACTAAAATTCCACCTTCTACAGGAAGCCTTCCCCAACCCCTCTTAATTCCAGTGCCTTCCCTCTGTAAATCATTTCCTTTTTATCCTGTATATAATTTGCTTTGTATATATTTGTTTGCATGCTGTCTCCCCAATTAGATCGCAAACTCTTTAGGGGCAGGGATTGTTTCTTGTCTCTTTTTGTATCCTCAGCACTTAGTATGCTTAATAAATGCTTATTGATTGATTGAAGGCAATAAATTGTACTTACCCTTTCACTCACAGATAACACACAACTCGGCCTATATCTCAAAGAACTTAAAGAAAGAATAAAAGTATGACATAGAGCTAAGAGGGGCAAGAAAAGCTCAAGAAAGAAAAATGAATTCTGGTTGACAATTTGGGGAAAAGAAAAAAGAAAAGAGAATAGATAGGGTCATTATTTAAGGGAAGAAGTGATGATGGTAACCAACAACTAGGAGAAAGCAGAGGTGTCATACTTTGCTTTTGTTACTTGACCAAGAATGACCATGGCAATGGAAATGACCAAACAAAAATGTTTAGCACAGAACTGATATATGAGCTAAGTAAGAAGAGAGAAAAAGAGGAAAAGACCTACTTGTCCTTCATGAATTCAAGTCACTTGGCTCAAATGAGTTTTTATACATTTGAATACTGAAAGAACTGGCAGTTAAGATTGCTAAGCCACTGTCAGTGATCAATAAATCTTGGAAACTGTGAGAAGAACTACAGTACTGGAAAGGGGCAAATGGTTCAAGTTTTCAAGAGGGAAGAGAAAAGAATATGCAAATTCTAGACCAGTGGGGCTTTACCTGAATTTCCAGTACAATTCTAGAATACATAATTAAAGGTGAACAGCTAGGAAAGGAAGCGACTATTACCAAGATTCGGTGTGGTTTCATCAAGGATAGGTCATGACAAACTAAACTACACATTTTTGGGGAACAAATTTACTGAACTAGTAGATTAGAAAATTGTGGATTTATCTAGGTTTTGTTAAAACATACTATTATCATTTTTAAAAAAGATAAGAGAAATGTTTTCAGATGATAATACCAGTATATGGATTTGGTACTGGCTAAATGACCAGAAATGCAAAGAACAGACTTAATGGTTCAATGCCAATTTAACAGGAAGTCTCCATGAGTGTGCTAGGGATCTCTGTTTGGTCCTATGCTTCTGTGCTATTTGATATTTTTATGAAATATTTGGAAAAAAAAGTACAGATAGCATGCTAATTCAATTTTCAAATGTCACAAAGCTGGATGTGATACCTAATATACTCAGTTGAGAGTCAGAATCCAAAAAGATATTGACAGGGTAGAGCACTGGTTTGAATCTAAGAAGGCAAAATTCAATAGGAATAAATAAATCTTATATTTGAGTTCAAAAAATCAACTTCACAAATATAGGATGGGAGAACGTATCATTAGAAGACTTTATATGAAAAAGATGATTTATTGAATTGCAATCTCATTAAGAGTGAGCAATATGAAAGGCAATACAAAAAGAGCTTCATAGAGAGACATTCCAGAAAGTGGTGATAGTCTCTGTACTTTGCCCTCGTCACACATCTGGAGTATTGTTTTCAGTTCTGGGAGCCACAAATTAAGGGTATCTTGATGAATTGGAGAGAATCCATAGCAAGATAACCAGAATGATGGCACCTGAATTCAAGTCACATGAACATTAGAAGGGAATTGAGTTTTGAGAGAGAGAGAGAGAGAGAGAGAGAGAGAGAGAAAGAAAGAGAGAGAGAGAGAGAGAGAGAGAGAGAGAGAGAGAGAGAGAGAGAGAGAGAGAGAGAGGGAGAGAGAGGAGGGAGAGAATGGAGAGAAGACAATGAAGAAGACGATGACCTTTCGCTTCTTTGATCCTAGAACTTAGGGCAGCTCCAGAAAAAAAATGATCAATAAACATTCGTTGGGCATCTTAGTCTGTAGAAGAGAACTTTTCTGGGGATAGATTGTCTTCAAGTATCTCAAGGGGCTGTCATGTCTATCTAAGAATTAGATTTGTTATGTTTGACCCCAAAGGGCCAGGAAGGAACAAAGATGGACTTTGCAAACAGGGAAATTTGGACTTGATTTTAGGAAACGGGCACAGCTTTATAACCAACTATAACTATCCAAAAGTGTAATGGTATTAAGGGATGATGACTTTTCTCTCACCACAGGTCTTCAAGAAGAATGTAGATGATTGCTTAGCTATAGTGTAGAGGATATACTTTTCTTGGGGGTGGGGTAGGCAGGAAGAGATGAACTGAAGGGCTGTTGAAGTCCTCTCCAATTCTAAAATTCTCCGAGAAACAAAGAAAACATGAGGAGAAGAACGATGAAGGGAAAAGGAGGGAGAAAAGGGGAGGAGAGCAGGTGAAAAGGTAGGAGGGGAAAGATAAGAAAATGGAGGAGGAAAAGGAGAACAGGGAAAAGGAGGAAGAGGGACGGAAATTACGAAGGCTAAGAAATGGGAAGGAGAAAGGGAAAGAAAAAAAGGGAAGAAGCAGGGGAGCGGGAGGGAGAAAAGATGGAGGTGAGGATGAGGACGGAGAAAGAAGACAAAAGAGGGAGGAATGGGAAAGAGAAAAGGGAGGGATGGAAGGAGGAAAGGTGAAGGGCAGAGAGAAGAAAAGGGAGCAAGGGAGGAGAGTAAAGGAAAAGGGAGAAGCAGGGAGACTGGGAAGGAGGAGAGGGGAAGAGTGGGAGATGAGAAGAGGGGAAGGAGGACGGCCTTGGGGGGTGGGGTGGGGGCACTGGCTTGGCCAGAGGCAGGGCCAAGTCGCTCCCGCCTTTCTCCGCAGACTGGAGGCTTTCACCCGGGTTCCGTGGCATTGGCCGGTTTCGTGTCCCGGGAGGTCAGGGGCGGTCTCTATCCTTACCCCCTGGGGTCGAGCGGGCCTACCTCGGAAGGGCGCGTCGCGGGGCTGGGGCTCAGGGAAGCCGCGGCTGGGCCCGGGCGGTGGCGGGGTGTAGTTCAGTCTTCTCCCGGGCCGCCTCGGATGCCGGACGTACGTGCGCTGCGGCAACATGTCGGACTCCGGGGGAGGCTCCAGGCTGGACGCTCGGACCCTCTGCGGCACCCAGTGCCGGAGGGAGGCCTGGGAGGGGCTGTCTGGAGCTCCACCTCAGGGCCCAGCCGCCCACGCACCTACTCAGCACCCGCCTCACCACTCCCAGGCCCAAGCTGGCCTTTCTCCCTCCCCTCCCCCAGCCTCCCATCTCTACACTGGGGTCCTCGAGGAAGCCTTAGTCCCGGCCGGGCTGCTAGCTACTTGCATTTCACACCTTGGGACGTCCAACAGAAATGGGGCCTTCCGGAAAGGAGGGTGATTGTAGAGTGGAGATAGACTGATTGGGTCTTGGCTTGGGTGTGTAGGGTTTGAGATGCTCATGCAACTTCTGGGTGGAAAGGTCAGACACAGGGAGTGAACAATTGATGTTCCACACAAATTAGGGTAGAATTCAATTCTATTCAACATCTGTTTACTACAAGTCTAGTAGTATATGCAGAGCACTGTACTGGAGAAGGATTTGGATGTCATCGGCAAAGAGATGATTATTAAATGCACCTGAGTTGAGCAGAGGACTAGAGAGGGTGTAGTTAGAGGAAAGATGAGGGTCTGGAAAAGAAACTTGGAAGATAGTCATGCTAAGTCTGAGGCAGGATGACCTAGCAAATTAGGCTGGGAAAAGAGTGGTGGGGTAGTGGGCTTCACACTGACAATTACTGGATGTCTAACTACAGGCGTATAACTGCTGAGGAAAAGTAGTATTATGACACTGTATTATATTCCTCTCTAATCCATAATTTCCCCCATTTTATCAGACTCCACTTCTCAGTTTAGCTCACCGGGCAGTTACTAAAGGCCTTGATCTAGTAATGGGATCACCCCAAGCCTGTAACACACCTGTTCTTTAACCACCTTGGGCTGCCACTGCCCAAGTGGGATGCTTGTTATAAAGAGTGAACCAGCTTGGGCTAGGCCCTCCCCAAGGGTTGACTCTACTGTCCTTGCTTCTCCTTTCCAAAGTTGGGAGTGAGCTGATCTCCAAGGGGGAGTCCAAGCCAGAAGGAGGGACTTGATTGAAATGGGTTTTGTTTTTCTAGCTAATATTGCCAGAGGTAGCTGGGTCTCATAAAGCAATGAGCATTCCTTAAGTGTCAGAGCAGTTACATAGTGAAGTGCATGGAGTGCTAGGCCAGGAGTCAGGAAGGCTCATTTTCTTGACTCAGACACTAGCTTTGTGACCCTGGGCAAATCGCTTAACCCTGTTTGCTTCAGTTTCCTCATCTATAAAGTGAATTGGAGAAGGAAATAACTTCAGTTATTTGCCATGAAAGCACCAAATGGAGTCATAGTCAGACAAGACTAAAAATGACTGGATAGCAAGCAAAAACAAGGAAGAGAGGGGTATACACCTGCAGGTCAGCCCACTTCCCCCCAGCTACAGATTAATCCCATCACTTGAGGATTATTCCCACCTCCCAATCCACCCCTCCCAACCCACCCACCTGTCTGCCATTTGGGATGGTCTAGCCTTTGCTAGGAGAGGTTCAAATGGTGTAGTCAAGTCAATCAGAAAGAAGACACACCTGGGTTTGAAAGACCTTGTCAGGCCTCCCTCTGGATCTCTGGTCATCCAGTAAGACCCTTGACTCAATTTATTGGTTACTGCTCACCTAACTAATTAATTGATGGTGTTTAAGTCCTTGGCTTTTGCTGAGGTGCCAGTGTGACCATTTTACTAACAGTGTACTAGTCCCTGTTATTAAAATATTTTGCCTTAGAGAAAACTGTACCTCAGCATAAGTTTTTACTAGCTACATAGCTAGCATTTATATGGACTTAATATATGACAGGTACTGTGCTAAGTACTTTACAATTTTTATCTCATTTGAGCCTCACACCTGGGACTAGGTGATATTATTAATCCCCATTTTATAGAGGAGGAAATTGAGGAAAACAGGTTAAGTGGCTTGCCCAGAGTAACAAAGCCAGTAAGTGTTGGAGACTGGATTTGAATTCAGGTCTTCCTGACTCCATGTCTGGAGCTGAATCCACTGTGTCACCTAGCTTAGTTTTTTCATTTATAAAATTGGAATCATAATGACCTCATAGAGTTGTTGTAAGGACATGAATATGGAATACTTTGTAAAACCATAAAGTTCTGTATAAATCTCAGATGACAAATGTCCTAAAAGGGGGAGGAGGTGTCAATTGCTGCAGAGAAAGTAAGAAGTATAAGAACTTAGAAAAAAAACCACATCAAGTTTGGCATAAAAGAAATTGTTGGTAACTTTGCAAAAAATAGTTTCTGAATAAGGACAGTATAAAAAATTAGGTTGTGAGAGGTTGAGAAGTAGTGGTCAGTAAAGTAGGAGCAGTGAATGTAGACTATTAAAAGTTTGGCAATGAAAAGGTGGAAACATTGAGGACAATAATTTGAGGGGATGTCAGGTCCATAAGAAGTTGTTTGGTTTTTTTTTAACTCCCCTTAGTTATATAGATGTGTTGCTGATTTTTAAGGGTTTATTTGGAGCCTGCAATTTTGATGAAGCTATTGTCCCAATTAATATCTTTGTTGATTCCCTAGGATTTTCTGTCATTGTTGTGGCTCAGTCATTTAGCCTTGTTTGACTCTTTGTGACCCCATGGACCATAGCATCCCAGGCCCTTCTATCCTCCACTATCTCCTGGAGTGTGTCCAAGTTCATGTTCTGTGTTTTCATGACGCTATCTATCCATCTCATCTTATGATGTCCCCTTTTCCTTTTGCCTTCAATCTTTCCAAATGTCAGGGTCTTTTCCAGTGAGTCCCATCTTCTCAAGATGTGGCCAAAGTATTTAAGCTTTAGTTCCTGAGTTTGATGTTCCAATGAATAGCTTGAATTAATTTCTTTAATTATTGACTGATTTGATCTCCTTGCTGTCCAAGGGAATCAAAAATCTTCTCCAACATCACAATTTGAAAGCATCACATTTGCAGCATTCAGCTTTCCTTACAATTCAATTCACAGCCATACATTGCTACTGGAAAAATCATTATTTTGACTATACAAAGTATACAGAACTTTGTCAGCAAGGTGATGTCTCTGCTTTTTAACATGTTGTCCAGATTTGTCATAGCTTTCTTTTCAAGGCATAAGTATCTTAATCTCGTGGCTATAATCAACATCTGCAATGAATGAACAAGAATTTTAAGTCTAACACTACTTACATTACTTCATCCTCTGTTTGCCAGGAAGTGATGGGTCCAATTGCAAAGATCTTAGTTGTTTTTTTTATGTTAAGCTTCAAGCTAGGTTTTACACTCCCCTCTTTCACCCTTATCAAGAGGCTTCTTAATTTTTCTTCACTTTCTGCCATCAGTGTCATATCATCTGCATTATCTGAGATAGTTGATATTTCTTCCAGCAAACTTAATTTTGACTTTTGATTAATCCAGCCTGGCATTTCCCATGATGTACTCTACATACCAGTTAAATAAATAAGGTGACAACACACAACCTTGTTATACTCCTTTTCCAGTCTTAAACCAATCAGTTGTTCCATGTTTGGTTCTAACTGTTGCTTCTTAACCTGCATACAGGTTCTTCAGGAGACAAGTAAGATGATCTGGTACTCTCATCTCTTTGAGGACTTGCCAAATTATATTGTTATCCACACAGTCAATCCACACAGTTATAGTCAATGAAGGAGAAGTTGAAGTTTTTTTGGAACTCCCTTGCTTTCTCCACAATCCAGCGATTGTTGGGTGATTTGATCTCTAGTTCCTCTGTGTCTTCAAAAACCAGCCTACTCTTCTTTAATTCTTGGTTCACATATTACTGAAGCCTAACTTGCAGAATCTTAAGTATGATCTATCTGGCATGTGAAATGAGCACAACTGCCTTGAGAAGCTCAATGGAACTATGAGCTATGTCACGTAGGGTAACATGACAGGTCAAAATGGAAAGTTCTGACAAAAGGTAACCCATTGGGGAAGGAAATAGCAAACCACTCCAGTATCTGTGCCAATAGAACCCCATGGATAGTATTAAAATGATAAAACAGATGACATTGAATGATGAATCCCTCAGGTCTGAAGGTGTCCAGTATGCTACTGGGGAAGAGTGGAGGACAACAAGTAGCTCCAGTACTAAGGAAACAGCTGAGCCAAAGTAGAAAGGAAGATTGGCTGTGGATATATTTTGTGACAGAAGAGAAGTTTGATTCTGTAAAGATCAATATTCCATAGGAAAATGGAATGTAAGATCTATGAACCAAGATAAGCTGGATGTGATTAAATACTTTATAAACCACAATGTGATGAACAGATAAGAATTTTATCCCCTATTTACCTGTCTTCATGTTTTTATTTTTTTCTTGTCTTATTGTTATTGCTAGCATTTCCAGAACTTTATGTAGTTCTGGAAAAAAAATAGTGGGGAAAATGGACATCCTTACTTTATTCTTTTATTTATTTGGAAAGGTTCTAGTATATCCTCATTGCATATGAAGCTTAATTTTGGTTTTATATGGATACATTTTATTTTATTAATAAAGGTTTCATTATGCCTATACTCTGTAGTTTTGTTTTTTGTTCTTTAGCATAAATAAGTGTTGCTCTTTGCCAAGTGTTCTAAGCATGTTTGCCAAGAGTGTTCCTCTTTTCTGCATCTATTGAAAAAATGATAGTTTTGGATTTTTTATTAATATGTTGAATTAAATTGATTTCTTCCTTTTATTCAACAATCTTTGAATCCCTGGTATAAATCCAACTGCTTTATGATAATTTCTTGGATGAGTTCTTGTTGCTTGTTTGACAGGATTTTATTTAAAAATTTTCAATCTACAATCATTTAATGATATTGGTTAATAGTTCTCCTGTGCTTTATTCTTCCCTGGCTTAAGCATTAAAACTTTGTCACATAAAAGGAATCTGATGGGATGCTTTCTTTCTCAGTTTTTGAGAATAATTTGTGTAGTATTGGTCCAAATTGTTTGTTAAGCATTTGGTAGCATTCTCCTGTGAATCCCTCATAACGAGTTCCACCCCACCCTTTGGTGTTCTTTTATGGCTAATTCTATTACCTTTTCTGGAATGTATTATTTAAGAACTCTATTCAATCTTCTTTTAATTTAGATAGTTTATATTTATAAAGGCATTCCTCTATCACTTTTGTGTTTTCAGTTTTGTTGGTATACATTTGTACAGGTCCTAACACTTATTTGTGTTTTTTCCAGTTTTGTTGTGATTTCACCTTGTTTGTTTAGTTTTATTCACTTGCTTGTCTGCCCTCTTTTTATTTAGATAGATTAAAATTGTATTAACTTTTGTTAGTCTTTTTAAAAAAAGGAACCAATATTTAGTTTTATTGATCATTTCTACAGGCTACTTTTTGTTTTCATTATATCTCTAATTGTTAATACCTTCTTTTTCATGCTCATTTTGCATTTATTTGTTGACTTGCTACATTTTTTAAAGTGTTTATTCAATTTACTAATCCTTTCCTTTTCTATTTTGTTGATGTATGTTGGTTAGGGATGTGATTTTTCCTGCTGGAGGATTGCTTTAGTTGAATCTCTGAAATTTTGATATATTACTTCATCACTTTCCTTTTCTTTCACATAAATGCTAATTATTTCTTTGATTCGTTTTTTAATCTAATCATTAATTAGAATTTCACTGTTAAGTCTCCATTTGACTCTGAGTCTTTTGTTGGTGCTTCCTGAATTGATTACTATTTTTATTGTGTTAAATTATTGTTGTTTGTAATATCTCTGTGTCCTAATGCCTGATCACTTTTTTTTTTAGTTCCACGTGGTGCTGGGAAAGAAAAAAAATAATAACTAGAATTTTAGAAACCCATTAATATTTGCAAAGCATTTTAAAAGTTTCTCATTTTGTCTTCACAACAAATATCTTATTTTATCCTCACAACAACCCTAGGGAGTAGATACTATTATTGTACACGTTTTACAGATGAGGAACCTGAGGCATACAGACTTTAAGTGACTTGCCATAGTCAGACAGCTAGGCTGAATTAGAATGCAAGTCTTTATGACTCCAGGTCCAGGGCTCTAGTCACTATAGCTAGCTAAAAAAAAGAATACATATATTCTTTTGCAGTTCCATGAAGAACACGCTATAGATCTTTTACCTCTAATTTCTTTGGCAATGTATTAAATTCTCTATTTTTCCTTTTGTTTGTTAGACTTCTCTAAAACCAAGAGGACATTGACATCTAACTCTATTGGATTGCCTTCTATGTCCTAGTTAATTTTTCCTTTATAAATTTATATATGGCATTTGAAGCATAGTAATTTAATACTGATATTAGTTTGCTGTATGACTCCTTTCAACATATTTTCCTTGTTTATACCTTTTTGTGTTGTGAATATTTGCTTTTGCTTTGTCTGATAGCATGACTTTTTGGAAGTCACTTGATACACAGTAAAAAAAAAAAATCATGCCCTCATTTTTATTCTGTGTATGTCTTTGAATTTAGGTGTGTTTCTTTCTTTCTTTCTTTCTTTCTTTCTTTCTTTCTTTCTTTCTTTCTTTCTTTCTTTCTTTCTTTCTTTCTTTCTTTTTTAAAATTATTTATTTATTTTTAGTTTTCAACATTC
Source organism: Notamacropus eugenii (assembly GCF_028372415.1). NCBI lineage: Eukaryota > Metazoa > Chordata > Mammalia > Diprotodontia > Macropodidae > Notamacropus > Notamacropus eugenii. The sequence goes on from NC_092872.1 coordinate 343,687,465, forward strand.
ATTTCCACAAGATTTTGAGTTCCAAATTTTCTCTCCATCTCTTCCCTCCTCCCACCCCAAGACACAGTGCATTCTGATTACCTCTTCCCTCAATCTGCCCTCTCTTCTATCACACCCCTCCCTTCCCTTATCCCCATCTCCTCTCTTTTCTTGTAGGGCAAGATAGATTTCTATACCCCATTACTTGTACTTCTTATTTCCCAGTTGCATGTAAAAACAATTTTCAACATTCATTCCTAAATCTTTGAGTTCCAACTTCTCTCCCTTCCTCCCTCTCCACACATCCCCACTGAGGAGGCAAGCAATTCAGTATAGGCCATACATGTGTTGTTATGCAAAAGACTTCCATAATAGTCACGTAGCAAAAGACTAACTATATTTCCCTCCATCCTATCCTGTCCCCCATTTATTCTATTCCCTCTTTTTGTCCTTATCCCTCCCCAAAAGGGTTTACTTCTAATCACTCCCTCTTCACATCTGCCCTCCCTTCTATCATCACCCCCAAAAACCCACTTCTCCCCTTCTCCCCTAGTTTCCTGTAGTGTAAGAGATTTTCGTACCAAATTGAGTGTGCACGTTATTCCCTCCTTAAGCCAAATGTGATGAGAGTAAGCTTCACTGTTTCCCTCTTCCCTTCCCCCATCCCCCTCCATTGAAAAACACTTTTCTTTCCTCTTTTATGAGAGATAATTTGTCCCATTCCATTTCTTCCTTCCTCCTCCCAATATATTCCTCTCTTACCCCATAATGTTATGTTTTTAAATATCATCCCTTCCTATTCAACTCACCCTGTGCCCTCTGTCTATATGTATACAATCCCTCCAACTACCCAAATACTGAGAAAAGTCTCAAGAATTACAAATATTATCTTCCCATGTAGGAATGTAAACAGTTCACCTTTAGTAAGTCCCTTGTGATTTTTCTTTCCTGTTTACTTTTTCATGCTTCTCTTGATTCTTGTTTTTGAAAGTCAAATTTTCTTTTCAGCTCTGGTCTTTTCATCAAGAATTCTTGAAAGTCCTCTATTTCATTGAAAGACCATTTTTTCCCCTGAAGTATAATACTCAGTTTTGCTGGGTAGATGATTTGTTGGGTTTAATCCTAGTTCCTTTAACTTCTGGAGTATCATATTCCACGCCCTTCGATCCCTTAATGTAGAAGCTGCTAGATCTTGTGTTATCCTGATTGTATTTCCACAGTACTTGAATTGTTTCTTTCTAGCTGCTTGCAATATTTTCTCCTTGACCAGGGAACTCTGGAATTTGGCCACAATGTTCCTAGGAGTTTCTCTTTTTGGATCTCTTTCAGGAGGTGATTGGTGGATTCTTTCAATATTTATTTTGCCCTTTGGTTCTAGAATCTCAGGGCAGTTTTCCTTGATAATTTCATGAAAGATGATGTCTAGGCTCTTTTTTTTGATCATGGCTTTCAGGTAGTCCCATAATTTTTAAATTGTCTCTCCTGGATCTATTTTCCAGGTCAGTTGTTTTTCCAATGAGATATTTCACATTATCTTCCATTTTTTTCATTCTTTTGGTTTTGTTTCATGATTTCTTGGTTTCTCATAAAGTCATTAGCCTCCATCTGTTCCATTCTAATTTTGAAAGAACTATTTTCTTCAGTGAGCTTTTGAACCTCCTTTTCCATTTGGCTAATTCTGCTTTTGAAAGCATTCTTCTCCTCATTGGCTTTTTGAACCTCTTTTGCCAATTGAGTTAGCTTATTTTTCAAGGTGTTATTTTCTTCAGCATGTTTTTGAGTCTCCTTTAGCAAGGTGTTGACTTGCTTTTCATGCTTTTCTTGCATGTCTCTCATTTCTCTTCCCAGTTTTTCCTCCACCTCTCTTACTTGATTTTCAAAATCCTTTTTGAGCTCTGCCATGGCCTGAGACTATTGGATATTTATTTTGGATGTTTGGGATACAGAGCCTTGCCTTTTATGTCTTTCCCTGATGGTAAGCATTGTTCTTCCTCATCTGAAAGGATGGGAGGAGATATCTGTTCCCCAAGATAGTAACCTTCTATGGTCTTATTTTTTTTCCCTTTTTGGGGCATTTTCCCAACCAGTTACTTGACTTTTGGGTCCTTTGTCAAGAGTGGGGTATACTCTGGGGACCTGTAAGATATCAGTTCCTCCAAGGTGGCACAATCAAGTGTGTACTGGTCTGGATGCAGGGAAGGATTTTTGTACCCAGAATCTTAGCAGAGTTTCCTCTTCACAGGCACCTGACCTCCAGTTCTGCCAAGCTAGCACTAGGTGGGTGGGATTCAGTCAAGCTGTGGGGGCAGGGCCATCATTCAGTGAGAGACAAAGACCAGCTCCCTCAGTGCCCCCAGGGGTTTTTACAATCCAGCAATGGTCTCAAGCTTCTGTAGGGGCTGCTGCGAGAACTCCTGCTGCCTGTCTGATGTGGCCTCTTCAGGCCACTGCCTGTGGCCAGAGCTATGGGAAGGCCCTTCTCTCTTCCTGGCCAGCTGAAAAAACCCCTGTCACTGACCTTTGGTGCCTGTGGGTTGAGGGATCTATGGACAGCTGCTGCAACTGGGGATTCTGAGACTGGAGATTCCGCCCCCAAGGGCTGTTCACGAGCCTCCCACTGTGGCCAAGGCTGGGCTGGGTTCCAAGCTCCGCTCTGCATCCAGTGCAACTGACCTTTCCCATGGGCCTTTCAGGTCACCCTGGGCTGGAAATCTCCTCCACTCTGTTGTTCTCTACTTCTGCTGCTCCAAAATTTTTTGTGAGTCCCTCTCTACAGGTATTTTATGGGCTGTGTGGGGAGACCCTGCCTATGTGTATCTTTCTACTCCCCCATCTTGGCTCCACCCCCCTCCACTGACTCTTAAAGGTACAGTAACAATATCTATAGTCTCTGGAAGAATTTAGTGAGACATCAGCCATAGAGGAAGTGAGTTCTGAGAAGCCACTTTGGGAATTTTGATAGAGTCAGTTAAGTAAAAAAAAAAAATTAAATTATCAAAGGGATTTTTATGGCAGTTTACCCACACAATGACCCAGTGCCATTAGTAGTAGCAAAGCAAATCTCCCCATTTCAGGAGATTCAAGAAACACAGAGTAATGCAAATGGATAACAAGTTGGTTCAGAAGTAAAAAGGAGAAGATAGGTTAGATCATGGTTTGGGGAAATGTTCAGTACTTTCAGTTATCTCAAGCTGTTTGCTACAGCAAAAGCCCATATGTTTATTATCAATATTGTTCTAATGATACTTCATGAACACCACCTTCTCTGATGAATTATAAATACAGCTGACTGCAAGGCAATGGAAAAAAATGCAGAGTATAGTATATTACCAATGCAAAATATTTCTGTTTCCTGTTATTTGCTGTCTCTTCCCCTGGACTACTCATCCCTACTTTCCCCTTTCACTTCTGAGTACAGAAATGAAATCAATTTACTACCATGGTTCTGGAAAGGATGTGTCAATTAACTTACATTCAGAGAAATCCTGAATGGTTGTTGTGAGGATCAAATGAGGTAGTATATGTAAAGCATTTTACGAACCTTAAAATTTGCAATAGAAGTATTAGTTATTATTATTATTGTTACTATCCCTTTGATGCCCCAGACCATAATTCCCCTCCCTGGCCATCACTCCCCTACATATATGTTATTTCTTCCAACTGGAATGTAAACTCCTTGAGGGCAGGATTATTTCACTTTTACATTTATATTCAAAGTCCTTAATATAGTGCCTGGCACTTAACAAATAATGATGAATTTAATAATAAAGCAATAAAATTAATAATTTTTTTCATTCATTCATAAGCATTTGGAGACCATGAATCCTCAAAACTTGTTTCCAGGGATCCTGAATGCGACCCACAGGGGTGTCTAGGAACGGAACTTTTGGAGGAATATTGGAGGCACGGATGTGTGTGAATGTAAAGCGAGGCCATGCCAGACACTTTGCCACTGTGAAATCAAGATTTATGATAGTATAGCCTCTGGAACATTTTAGCAACATGCCCTTTTATACTAGAGTGGTGGTTGTGGTAGTCCAAGGATGATTAAAGTCTGGCAGTGTTTCTAATGCTAATCAGTAGCATATAGACAAGCAGAGGAGAAGCTGAGAGGTGAGATTTTGGCTCTTGCAGTCCTTAGAGTGATTAATGAGAAATCTAGTGTTTAGCTTATATAGTGGTGTGACTGACACTTTTCTTCTTGTACTGAAGACCTAAGTATTTATTACCAAATATTGATTCCTTACCATCTCATGACCCAAGTCTCAGCACTGGGAGTTGCAGCTGGGAGTGTGAATACTTAACACCAGTTTAAAAAATATTTCTGATTTTGGGGTCAACCAAGTTTTAGAATTGAATGAAAGTCTTTGTTTAATACTCTGTTCTTTATTTGATATTGACAAGCTTGTGTTTAATTTGTCACTTTCATTAAAAGTTTTATAAACTAATGATCTTTATGACATAGGTGAAGAATTTACCAGTGAAGAAAATGGAAGTAGCCAGTAGGTGGAGACTTAGAGCAGAGGGTTTTGGTGGAGATACAAATCCACACACTTCATCAGATGAGAGAAGTGAGAGAAAGTCCATTTCCTTAAGAGTGTGTAGCTAAGTGGTAATTGTCAACCTGCCATTCAGAAATCTAAAAAGAACAGATAAGATGGCTCTTGTCCAAAGTACTCCCTGGTTTCACCAACATAGATTGCTTTGGTGTGAAACTAGTCACACAGTAAGAATAAGAGACCATGGTGGTATCCTTGAAATATCAAAAGAATCAGAGGAAGGCATCCTGACGTCTTGGGTTTATTCTTTATGAGCAGTTTTAGTAGACTGATAAGAGTTGTATAGTGTTAAAAGGCAAGAAAGAACCTGCATGGGTGGAAGGAGTATATGTACTCATATAGGTTAGATTATATGAAGGCATGAAAGAAATCTACACATATAATTAAAATAATGGCATAAATTATAGGCATGTTGTTCAATGAACACCCAGATAGAAACTTTCAGTAACTTCCTTCAAAGTTCAGCATTCTAATACGGCATCTTTCCTGAATCTCTCAAACATCAGTGTCTTCCCTTCGACAATTACCTTCTATTTACTTTTGTGTGTATTTTGCACTTATACACATGTTATTTCCTCCAGTAGAATGTTAGCTCCTGAAGGGCAGGAACTATTTAATTCTTGTTTTTATATCCCTAGAACCTAGTAAGTGCCTGATATACAGCAGCTGATTAATATATATGCTTGTTGATTCAATGAACATAATATTTTTATAAGTTCCAACTAATTTGATTCCAAGACAAGAGCTGTCTTCTAAATAGTTCCAATAGTGTGTGTGGGCTCAGAGAGGGGTATTGTAATCACCTTCTGTTGACATGACTCCATATTTAAAGTAGCCTTCATTTCAGGAAAAAATGAGTAGGTACATCTACTTCTCAGTACCTGGGATTTACCTCTATCCTAGGGTGTCTGTTAGTCTGACCATAGAGGAGGAAAGTTACCCTGCTCCACAAGCCTCTTCTCTTTCTTCTTGAAAGAACTAAACATCTCTGTCTCACTTCCAAGGCCATCTGTAGAAAGCATGTGATCTGTACTAACTGCTCTTCATTTTATGTCTTAATTTTATGCTATATATGCTGGTAAGAAAAGACATATAAGCAGAGCTACCTTACTTACAGAGGGAACTCTAGCAGTCAGTCAGACTCCCTCATCATGGCTTGTAATAAAAATCATAGTAACAATCAGAATAAAACTTCTCTCTGACTTCTACTATAAAACAATGAGTATAGAGTTTTTCCACAATAGGAGTATGAAGGGAGATGCCTTAGCAAAATTGTGCTTGGAGTAAGGAAGCAATGAAGGCTTAAACTTAGGCCATAGAAGAACTGGATTTATAGGAAGTTAAGTTTAGTTAACAAATTCTGGCTGACACATTACTGATCACATGAAAAATATAATAATATGTTATAAAAAAGGAAAACTATTTCTTATAGGTCATTCAAAATGAATATGAACAACTTTGAAAATTGAAATTTATTTCTTTACAAAAGTTTTCATAAATGCATTTATATTCTAAATATACATGCTACCATAACAAAACTGAAAACGTCATTACAATTAAGACACACATATATGTATAATATTTTAATCCCCTCACTTAAAAAAATGTAAAATTAGAATAAGTAACACTTCAGAAAATGCCTTTAAAAAAAGTTTGTTCTGATTACTAAAAAAGAAAAGTCAAAATAATCAGTCAAGCAAAGGGTTTAAAAGCTGCCATTACCATCATGGAAACTTTTTTCTACTAGGACCAATGTTACAGAGATTCATAGTCAAAGTACTTACATGCCTCTTCTTTATTTTCCCTATTAAGGAGTTTTAACAGAAGGATCTCATTTCTGGTGTATTTCATTCTTAAACTTTAATCCCATAATGACTGCAATAAACTGAAATGTCACAGTAAAGACTATGCAATATAAATGGATGAACTCTTTGGACAACCAGTATCCTCTTTTATTTCCATAGAAATGTTACTTTACAATCAAAATAAGTAAAAGAAATATAGCCAACTTAGATATAAGAACAAACATCATTTGTATGGGAGGATCTTTATCAGTTATTTTTCCTGAGGAATAAATAAGTTCTTAAGTGGTCCTATTTCATTCAAAAATAGTACTTTTCTCCAAACATTCATCTCTTTTAGGGTTTTATATTAGATACAAATAGATCAAAAATGTATGCTTTACCCACATGGAAAATAAAGGTTAATAAGTTAATTTTTCTTCAAAGCAGAAAAAAATGTGATTTCTTTTCTCTCTATATACACATATAGTAAAATCAAATCCAAGGTGTTGACATTGAGCTGCTAAAACTATTATTAACCAGTAAGAATTTTATATGTAGAAAATTCACATTTATAATGAAAAAAGGTTTTTGTTTGTTTGTTTTTTGCAATTCTGTAAGTTTAGGGCCTCAAAGTGATTTATTTGCGTTGCAGGAATTTGCTGTTTATTTCCTGGTTTTTAGCATATGGCAGATTGCAGGACAGTTTGCATATAACTGATATGGGATGCCAAATGCATATTCTTGGTTTGTTGGAATCATCCTGAATGTCTGAATGTGGACCACCAAGACACCCTTTGTGGCCAAAGTGAGTAGAAATAGTGCAAGTTGTATTTGATAGTATCCATGGTACTGTACAAGAATGTTAGAAATTCACAACTGTAGCAAATGATTGAAATAATAAGCACATTTTGAATGAAAGTGAGCTAAAAGGATGAACATGTTTTTCTGTAAGACCAGGCAAATCCCTGTTAGTTGAACAGGAACACTGTGGTTTCACACCACCACAGTTAGTGAGTTCTAAGGGGCTAAGTAAATTAAAGTGAATCTGTTCAGGGATGGTTTAATGTTTCCAGTATGGCTTTTTCCTGTCTTACCTATTCACACAATTCACCCTTTTCCTGTCAAAATAAAGAATGCTGATTTGTGGATGCAAAGAAATTTTGCCTTGCACTAAGAAAATGTTGCCTTGATTGTCTTCCATTAGGAAATTAGGTAGTGTTAATGGACAAGGACTTATTAATGTAACATGCAACATATATAGGACCCATGCCATTCATTTCATTTCAGTTTCGACTTGCTAACTACTCTCACTCTGTGGCCAAATGTGATCATTTCCATTATTCATAAAGACAAGAAACAGTAGATCTTTTAAGTAAGAGAAAACCGATTACATTTTTACTGATAAATGACTGAAGTTAGCAGGTATAGGGCTACAGGTACAGGTACAAGTCAGATAAAAATAGGGTTTCTCTTGTTTGTACAAAAATACTTTTGCACTCTTTGCTCATGTAAGATTCTTTTGGAAATAAAGGTAAATAATGAAGTTCATACCACAGTGGAAGAAGAATGGAAAGTAGCTTCTTTTTCATTTCTGTTTAATTAAGAAACCAGTCAGTTACCTATAAAATTGCATCAGTATCAGTCAAACAACAAATCCAGAATTGGCTAATCAAATTCTATATAAAGAAAAATCAATGCAATATAGATGCAATCTTTTTTACATTTTGAGTATTTTTTATCCAGAAATGTAATTTGCCAGTCTGCATATAGCTAGTTCATTCTTCAGTTTATTTAACTTGCAAAAGCATGCAATGGAATTTGAGAGACGTTAAATTATGTGACAGACAAGATAAATACACTAGTTTTTTTAGATTGAAGTTTTAGCCCATTCCAGTCTGAGACTGAAAAACAGATCTAAGATTGTTGCTCCAGAAGGCATTCATCAAGCAGGCCCACATATGTATGTAGTTTCTAAGTGACCACATTTATTTATTTACAAAATGTTAGGATCCTCTCTGGCCAAAAGGAGCATCTCTGGTTGCTTGGTTGTTGAATCACTCAGCACCTTTGGCTTCCTACAACAAAATCTCTAATAGGGAAATGATGTCCTCTCTTTCCTGGAGTTCTAACCTTCCCAGAAGCAGAATGACTGTTATCTAATTTAATTGATTTCCATGATAACTAGGTTTCTGTTGTATGAAACTGATGATATCCATGCAGAGAACATTTTCTTTCCCATTGCAGCAAAAAAAGACATATGTAGTAGCCATAATATGAGAAAAACAGTCTTCTTTAGTTTTAAAGCCATTCAGAGATGTTAAGGGATGGGTGACCTCCAGAACACATTTCCATACTCCAAACTGTATCACGGTGCTTTTTCAGTAGCAATTTGCAGGAGATTGTTGAATCCTTTACTCACAACTACGTGGATATGAAACCATATTACCTTTGGTGAATGGCACCCCACTGTGTATAGTATTCCAGGAATAAGGAACTAAAGATCTCTTTTGACCTCAAGCAAGTAAATTTTTTTGCAAATTTCTCTGAGATGGACCAGACCCAGGTTCTATCCTATTCTATGGCTATACAGAAATCTAATTGGGCTTGCTAGTGTTAGTATTCACAGTTCCAGAGTAGATGACTGAAATAGTCTAGTGGGGAGCTAACTTATTTACATTAACAGGGTTCTATCCTGAGAAGTAGGTTGTTTTGTTGTTTTGTTCAAGTCTTCCTCAGAGAGCCTTTTGGAGAGTCAGGAAATGTAACCATATAGAGTTTGTGCCACTTGAAATTCCATGAATAGACAGATATCATCTTGGAAATATGTTTTTAATATTTGTCTTTCCGAGCAATCCTGTATAATTTACCTTGACTGGTTCTGTATTTTTCTCATGACTATGACTAAGTATGAAACAGTAATGACTTGCTCCTTGTCCTGAAATGTGTGTTGATGGTCATATCAATAAGGATTAGATAATGTTGCAAGACACTGAATTTCTGCCAAATATGGAAGATGCTTTCTGCCTTCAACAAGATTTATCATAACAGACAATCTAAATTTTTAGGTCAGACTTAACTGTGATTTTTGAATATCAGTTATTAAATGAGGTAGACCAATATTGTCTAGGTACATACTTTATCTTGTGACTAGCTTGCAAATAATTAAATAGAAAAAATTCAATTATGATTTTTCCCTCCACATTTAATAGGATTTCTCTGATCATTAAGATTTTATATACATGTATATTAATTTTAGTGGTATACCATACTGGAGATGATGTCTTGATGTCTTTACATTGCCATATGCCATATGTGTAGCAGCCTGTTACAATGTCAGTTCAATAAAAATATATGGTGCTCAGTGATGATAGAGAAAAAATTGTTAAAGATTTCTTGGAACATGAAAAGGCTCAGTCATAACGTCAAGTGCTTAGTCACTTCCAACTGCATCATTTTGACCATACTTTCAAGCATCACTAGGATATTACTATACCATCCAATATGTTAAGAACTGCCCTTGAACTTCAAATAGAGGTTGAATAAAGCTCTTCTATTTGTTTTTTGAAGTAATCTCTTAGTTCTCGTCTCTTAGCCTTTAGTGTTGGTGTCAGTAAGCCATTTTGTACTGAGAACATGTCAGAGTATATATAAATGGCTTTAACCTAAAAACCAAATGCAAAATATAGCTTTTAATAGGAATTGGATACATACATTCATGACACAAATAAAAACAAGTAAGCTTGCAATAAATCAGTGTGGTTAAATATCTCTCATTAAGACTTTTAAAAATCAAAGTAATTTTCATATATAAGCTAGACAGTCCATGGTCACATCTACAAACTTTTATGCTTATATGGAATGATGCTACAGTTACAGGTATGGATTAGGGTACAATTTTTACCTTGCTTATTTCATCCTTGTTATTTATCATAGAAAATCTTTCTTTTGGATGCTGGATTGGAGGTAATACTATAATGTCTCTTTTATTTTGGTTAGTCTCTGAGGTTGCTTGGGTTTACCTATCTGTTGGAATTAACCAAATAAGTAAATCCTAGAAGTTTTCAGCCACAGAAGGGTGAGAATGCTACAGTGGATTTAGAGTCAGAAAGACTTGAATTAAAATCTCAACTCTGATACTTTAAAGCTGTGTGACCCTGAGTAGGTGATTTAACAGTTTCCTCATCTATAAAACAAGAGTCAGATGGAAATAGTTAAACATATAATTATCAAGTTGTACAATCCATACTTATAAAAATAAGTTCTGTAAAAAGTATATTATGTGTAGTGAAATATAGTAAGTTCTGTAAAAAGTATATTATGTGTAGTGAAATATAGCAAGTCTTGATTAATATCTAACTTCCTTGTTGGAGAATTTTCCATCTTGAATTTTTAACTGTCTTGAGCAGTTTTGCATGTTATTACAGCTAGGTTTAGTTCAAGTATGGCTCAGATAAATTAGTGGATGATGAATTCTTAAGAATTTATTACAGGAAAGCCAAAGATATTTGAGGCTACACCTTACTGTTATGGACTGACATGGAGGACCTGCCTACACATCCATAATGGATATGTTCCTTGGCATATACAGATGCAGAATAGAGGATCATTAATGTGATCCATTGTGGAATTTCATGTACTCTTATGTCAGACTTCCATGAAAATGAAGCAAGACTCAAGGTCTTATAGTTACCTTTGTGTCTATCTCTTACTAGACTCTTTAAGAACAAGAATTTTTATTTTACGTAAACTTTCTATCTCCCTATTGTCTAGAAAAGTGAACTACATACAGTAGACATTTATAATATTCAATGCACTATAAAAGCGATGAATACAGCATTGCTGCATACTCTACTTCTTGTAGGGACACAGACTTTATGAGAAATCAAAATATAAACATCAAAATACAAAAGCCTTTCTAGGGTCACTTAATCTACTCACCCTCCTAAGTCAGAATTTCACTAAAAAAGCATATAATCTGCAGCCATAGTATGGTCAGAGATTTAAGTGAGAAACACTAATAGCTATGATTTATTACTGAGTAAACATCAAAGCTGATAAGTCAAAAGATAATCTTTACCTGTTCAAAGGAATGTAGTCCACTTTCTTTTCCTAGTCTGACCATATCATCCATTATAGCCTGCTTCAACTCCTAAAATGAACCATATAAATTCTGAGTTACAAAGACAATACAGGCATACATTTTAAACTTAAGAAAGAAAGAATGGTTTCTAAACAGAGGTTGACAGAAAATTGCTTAGAGTTTGTACAACAATTAATAAATAGACAATTTGTACATCAGTATGTATATCTTGGACACATATTGCAAGTGGAAAGTCAGCTGGATCCTGAGTTGAAGAGTTGGCTGAATTGCCCTTGGAACATTGCAAAATTCTTTTAATGGACCCAAGTGTCTCATGGAAATAAAAGCCCATCTTTAAATACTCATATTCCTCTGTGTGGTAGCAAGACATGAAATACAATGACCTCTAAAGAATTTAAAATGAATATAACAAAGGAAAGACAGAGAGTGGGCATGAGCAGGCTACTACATATAAAGAATCAGAAACTTAAAAGGAAAAAGATGTCATTAAGTAAATACATGACAGGAACAAATGATAGGGTGGTCATATGGCAAGGATGAGGGATGAGAAATGCTTAGTCTCTACTAGAACCCTCTCAAAGTCAGGAACAATAGATGGAGACCTCCAGCATATGGGGTGAACCATATGTGGCAAATTCATGGGATGATACGGACAAGAAGATTGATAAGATGGGTAGGTATGGATAGATTTCAGTCTGAATCTTTGGAGGGAACTCCCAAATCTATGAGATCGCAGATCCATTTGAGTTGTGTAAAGTGTACTTATTTGTCAGATTTCATTTCCAACTCATCACTACTAATAGTGGTTATAAAACAAAGGCACCGAATGTTTGGAAAGAGCACTAGGATGTGAATCAAAAGACCTGAGACTGATTAGTTGTGTGACCTTGGTCAAGTTCCTTTCCCTCTCTGGGCTTCAGTTTTGTCCACTGTAAAATAAGACTAGGTGGTCTCTAAGGGTTACTTCGAGCCTGAGATTCCAACTGATGATTTTTCTAAGTTCTAAGGGAAGCCACAGTTTGTTGTCATAATTGAGTTGGTTTTGAGGGGGATGGGGAGGATAGGATGGCTAGATAAAATAAGCCCTCTAGTTAAGAACTCATGGTTTTGGAGGTTTCCAAAGAAGTTCAAATTTCACAAGAATAGTTTTTCATTGCTCTCCTGTCATTAGCTAGATCATCAAGTATGCAGCTATGTCATAGAAAAGAATTCCAAAGACATATACCTTATCTTGACAGAGCTCTGCATATGTCCCATCAAATCCTCTCTTCTTTGCCCAACTGGGCATGACTTCAGGGTCAGGCACAACAATACCCACCAGGAAGGCCTGTCATTTTCCCACAGATTAAAAAAAATTAAAAAGTGGTTGTGACACAGATCATGTATTAGTATTCTTGAGAAATTCATGTGTCCATTTAGTTATGAAACATCTCCACAAATAAATTTCATAGATGAGATTAATTAGTAATCTAATTACTTTTTTTAATGGCATTTAATGTCAAGCTGTACATCAACCTATCCATAATCTTGTGTCCAAATTTGGCTTTGCTTATGTACACATTAATCAGTCTAATCTTGGATTACAAGTCAAATGTTTCTATAATACAGAAAAAATCATTTTCATTTTCACTCAAAGCTCTTAGAATATTGAATAACCAACTGTCATCATTGCAACATTTTTGTGATTCTTATTTTTAAATACTCTCTTCATGAAGCCAAATAAGTAGTTTAAAAATCTAAAATTTCTATTTGAATCATGCTAACCCAGTGAACAGTATAGAGGCAAAAAGAGACTTGATTGACTTGTCCCTTCTATTTCTAAAACTTAAAGATGCTAAGAGCATCATAATTAGAAATTGCTTCATGTATTACTTCATGCATACTTTTCAAATCCTTCGTATTTTCCTTTTTAATCATTTAGATACCATTGTTAGGTCTACTACTTAAAGTATTGCTCTAATCATATGTAGAAACGAATTCAAATTTATTACTCATTCTAATGAAAAGGGAGGAATCACCTTTCTCCTTTTTGTGGAAAGGTGAGGAGTCTACAGGAGGCATACTCTGTCAGATAGGCTTGCTCTGTGAGTGTTTCTTCATTGCTTTTTGTTATAAAGGAGGTCTCATTTGGTGGTGGTGGTAGTGGATAGTTATAGAAATCACTGTTATGTAAAACTAAAAAGCATCAATAACATTTTAAAAAAATCATTGTAGTATGGTTGCAACAAATGATTAGAATTATGGCACTTCCTGACACACCGATAGTTCAGAATTACGTATTGTTCACTGAGCTTTCTAATTTAACATTTCTTCAGGGAATAACTAAATTTTATTCCATTGTGCATTTTAAAAAAACCTTTAAAATGACTGGCTCTTCCCTGGATAAGGAGAGCTTATTAATAACTTTTAATACTATAAGCTTTGGGAAGCACAGCAGGGTATTAGGATTTATTTTGTGAATGGGGGGTGGGGGAAGGGAAATTCCCACTAATTAGATGTCAACTATTGGAGTGTTCTAATCGTTAAGCGCACTCCTGCTCCTTAGCAAGATAAGATAAATAAGGGTGTATACTCAACAATTCTAAACGCTACCTGTAAGCTGTCTCCATGCACATAGGTCTGAGCTACTGGTTCACTCCGAACGTAGATGTTTTCAATCTTTTCTGGAGCAATGTATTCTCCTTGAGCGAGTTTAAATATGTGTTTTTTCCGGTCAATAATTTTAAGAGTACCTGTCTGTTGGGTAAGAGGAATGGTTTTAGTAAAAATTAATAAGTAGTTACAATTGATTATTTTATTTATCTGGGCAGTTTTAACATGCTTTATTCAAAACTCTCTTTAGAAACACTGTAGCCAAGAAGAATGTACGCAGTTTAATAGGCTAGGTGAGTTACAGATAGAAAATAATACAAAGTAGCTGCTTAGAGAACTAAGTTTTGTTTTGTTGTTCAGTTGTTTCAGTCATGTCTGATTCTTAGTGACATCTTATGGGGTTTTTTAGTAAAGATACTAGAGTGGTTTGCCATTTCCTTCTTCAACTCATTTTACAGATGAGGAAACTGAGGCAAACAGAGTTAAGTGACTTGCCCAGGGTCATAAAGCTAGTAAATGTCTGAGGCCAGATTTTTACAAGAAGGTGATTTTTCCTGATTCCAGATCTGACTCTCTATCCACTGTGCAACCTAGCTGTCCTAGAGAGCTAAGTAGGCACTTTAAAATGGTAAAATAATGGATGTACCAACCATCACAAGGTAAATTCAAGACCCTTAGGACAATCGCTCTTAGTCTACTGTTTGGAATGACTCTGGCAATCTTTTCTGGTGAGAAATTGAAAATTATACAATAGTTGGTTTAGGGATTTAGGGATGGTGTCTGAATAGAATCAGATACTATGGAAGAGATATGGAGAACCCAGATTGGGCAGCTTTCAAAGAAAGACCCTTATGCTAGGATCATTTGCTTTGTTCACTTAGAAGCTCATATCTTCTCCCTTCAGCACAACTCAACAAATATTTAAGTACCTACCATGTACACAGCACTGTGTGCTAGAAAGATGAAAAAAAATGACAGTTCCTGCCCTAATTGAGCTTATAGTCTATGGGAAAGTGGGAGAATATGGCATTTACACAAACTTCTTTCACTCTGATTTTAACAAGATGCAAGCTTGCCATCTCTTTCATTACAATTTAGGGAATCAAGTTGACACAAACTTTTCTTAAAACTCCTCAGGGAGTAAGTGTAGGCAAATAATACATACAGGTAACCACTTCCCGATATCTCCAGTATGAAGCCAGCCATCCTCATCTAGGGCCTCATCAGTCTTCTCCTTATCTTTGAGATAACCCTTGAAAACATTTGGTCCTTTCACGCAAATCTAGATGAAATAAAGATCCCTGTTGACTGATAGCAAGCAAACTTTATTATCAACCCAGTTAAACTCTAGAGGAAGCAGTTGATTCACCATCTCTGACCCCCGGTCATCCTCCACACCTTAAAAAAAAAATGAAGATTCAATTCACCATTTTTGGAATACTTATTCTCTCCCTTTGCCCATCCTGCAAGGCCAACACAAATTTCATCTCTGTCATGACATTAAGTTGACATTGCCTTATATTGTTATTTATTTCTATGTGTATATATCTAATCCTACTCCTAAGCTCTTTGAGGGCAGAGACCAAATCTTCTTCATCCTCATATGCTCCACTTCATTTAGCATATGGTCTGAGGCAAAGCAGATGGGCAGACAATGTTTGTTGGTTGATTGAATTTCTCTACTCTCCTATCTTATTATATGCAAATGTAATGGTAAAAAAATCAGAGTTTTAAAAATAGATTGTTGCTACTATGTCTTTGTTCCTCTAATGATGAGTAACTCAAAGGGAAAGCACTAAGGGAACTAGGGAACTACAGCCTGTTATTTTACCCAAGTTATTTTACCCAAGTTTGAGTTATAAGAAGTAATTTGAAATTTCTGGGGAAATCCTACACTTGACTTGAAAAAAGTATAAACCGAAACTTTGAATTTGGTTGAGGAATAGGAAAGTGGATTAAAGGAATAATAAATAAGTAATTTAATAATAAATTAAATGAATAGAAACAGTATGGCAGCTAAGTTTGATCATTTAGGGAAGCAATGTAAAGAGAAAAAAAATCTCACTTTTTTTCCTTAGTATGTGTAGATAATTATAATATGGATAGAAAAGTAGAATTATTTCATTTAGGCTACATTTTACCTCACAAATATAATCATTCACTGAATTATATAATCAAATGCAGTGTTATATGCTAGAAATTGTATTGGATTTGGAACCAGGAAACTTGGGTAATCCTGGCTCCCATACATACTAACTGTGATTGTAAGCATGTCGAAATTTCTCTAAGCCTTGGTTTTCATATCAATAAAAGAGAAATAATACTGCATGGGAGGGAAGAACTTTGTAAATTTTAGAACTAAACCTACAGAAATGTGAATTATGATGATACTGAAAAGGGAAGAAAAAGGAGAGGATGTGATTTAAAATACAAATTGATCCATAAAAAAAATCCAAAGAGACGTCTTCTCTACTGGCATGCAAAGTCTGCATCATCAGAATGACTGTGACCCCCCCCCCCCTCCTTCTCAGTGATGTACCTCTGTTGTTCAGCAGCCACCCTGGTTGTGCCCCTAATGCTTTTCTTGCAGACTGGCAGAAATCCCCTAACACTCAAATGTCATGGAGAAAGAGGGCAAGGTTATGGCAGCTAGGGGGCACAATAGATAGTGTGATGGGCTTGGTGTCAAATATAGCCTCAGCTAGCTTTGTGACCTTGGGCAAGTCACTTCACTTCTACCTCAGTTTCTCCAACAGCAAAATTAGTATAATAATAGCATCCACTTCCAAGGGTTGTTATGATGGTCACATAAGATCACTTAGCACCATGCCTGACACATGGTAGACCCTATATAAAATGCTGTTGTTATTAATGACATCATTATTATTAATCCATACAGTGAACGAGGAGGTGGAGAATTAGATGCTGATTGGAGATGAAAGCTGGAACTAGGGAAGAATGGAGATAGGCACTGCAGATGGGGATGAGGCTTGGGAAGTAAGGACCTTATTATGTTTTTTATTATCTCATTAAAGTCTAGCTGATCACAGATTTAAGGCTAGAAGAGATCTTATGAACTGCCTAGTCCAGACAGTTGAATTTAGACATGAAGAAGCAGAAGGCCCAAGAGTGACACAGCTAGTAAGTAAGAGGTCCAGGATTTCAATCCAGATCCTTTGGATCCAAATTCAGTGCTGTTTCCATGGGATAATACTATCTGGGATGCTGTGGAAAAGATTCTTATTAAGGAATATTTTGGATAACATGAACTCTAAGGTTCCCTTCAACTCAAAATTTTGTGATTGTACTTGAACGTTTTTGAATTTCCTTTTGGAGTTTTTAACAATAACAAAATATAAAATATGACATTGGCTTTTGATGATTCAAATCTCTATGTCTCTAATTAAACTAGGCTAATGTTTGCAAACTTTTTTCTGTTATTTCCTCTTTGTTTCACCATTTGATTATATAATACAAGAAAATCACATGCTACACGCACCTGAAGTTGTAGTTCTCCATGTTATTATGACAGACTTGCAAAGCAATGAGCAGCTTTTCCTAGTGTTGACAATGATAAACCCAGACTAACTCCTCCTCCTCCCCCTCCCCTCCCCCCCGCTTAAACTTACCTCTCCCTCTCCTTTGGAGGCAAAATAGTTCAACTCTTCCACATCTATCAGTTTAATGTAATTGCAGGGTAATGGTGCACCCACATGACCTACAAATTAGAGTAAGTTCAGCAAGTTGCAGCTTTCAAATTGAGTTCAGCATTAATGCAGACAGTTTTCTAGCAGAGATCCTCAAGCCTTTCAAAGTCAAGATGGTACTTTCAATCCAATACAGATTTAGAACCCACTCCTCTATCCTCTTCCCCCTTTCCTATTTCTCCAAATCTTAAAGCCACGGAGAAAGAAGAGGTCCACCACCACTACTACTTCCTTGCCTTAAGTTTTCTACCACAGAAGAAAATGGGCTTTCTCCAATGGATGGTGCTGCAAAGAGAACATGACCAACACTATTATAACTCAATGTCATCATTTTCTGGTACTGCTTAGAAAAACAACACAAAAAGACACACAATTATCATCATTAAACATTTCCAAGATCAATACTTTTACCTTTGTTGCAAACTGGTAGAATTAATATTTCTTCAGTGATCAAAGCTAGGTTCTCATTTTAAGTGGAAAAAAATTATCTCATGAAGTTACTTAAATTTTAGTTTGCTTAGTCAGCCTGCCTCTCCTACTGATTTCCTGCTATTGTAGATGGGATTCACTCAGCCCTGTGTTAGGTGACTGAGCTGAGAAAGTCTACGGTGAATCCAAATTAGTTTTGTGTACACTAAAGACAAATTTACCTACTAATCACTTTTTAAAAGAATAGTTATTTAGGCTCACTACACAACCTACGGACTGGCTTGCAGAAGATGAGGTATAGGACATACATTAGTGTAGGATTATTGAGAGGCTAATACTGGCCAAGATGTTGAATGAAAAGAAGGATTTTGTAGTGTGAAGGTCATCATATTTCCTTGTCTCTTTTAAAATGAGGAATATTTCCCAGTAGGCTTTTTCTGCGAAGTAATCCTGAACTAATTACATGAAGGTCAAGGGCATATGATTTCTATCACATTGGAATTCCTGGTTGAGAACTCCTTCCACCAGTGGAGATTAAATTCTATCAATAATTTTTAATGTTAGAGAACTGCTTGAGACAGATTATGTGATTTGCTCATTGTCACATAGCTAGTAAGTATCAGAGGTAGAATTTGAATCCAAGTGTAACATTCTATCTACTTCAATAAACTGGCTCTGATCTTTAAATATATTAATAAATTCAGCTATACCCTTCCCTTTGATTTTCATATGAAAATTCCTAACCTTTCATCCTATGCTCTATTGCTTCTGCAAACTCCTACCAGCCAAAGCAAAAGCTTATTAAAAGTGCTGAGATTAAAAAAGGCAGACCCTGACAGATCTTACAGTGAAAGAATATATATCCTCATACTGATTACCTCACAGGAATGATGTGAGGAAAGGGCATCATAAATCTTAAAGTAATATAAAAATGTGAGTTTTTGTTATGATCTTATCTTGTTTGCCAGGGTTTAGAAATGGTCCTGGGATACATTATTATCCTATTACTCTTTCATATTTAATATTCTATGAACTATTTTTCAGGGTGATAATGCAACTTTTTTTTGGTAGTTAAATAAGTATTAGGATGTAAGTACACTTACTACACACTGTAGGCTCAGTAAAGGCATCCATGGTACAACTCAAGTAGCACACAGAATAACAAAGACAGTATGCATCTTATTCACATCATTTTGATCTCATCTGCTTAGTTTTTATATTTTGTAAGTTTTATATTTTTGTTCCATGTAGCATTATAAACATATGGTATTGTGACAGCTAGTATACACATTTTAAAGTTTTTATGGGTCAGTGTTATATCCAGTAATCATGCATAACAGTTAAGTTTAGTACCCTTCCATTACAATTTATTGATCGAGTTCTTTAGGACATTTTGAGATCTTAATTTATAGTTTGGTGATATTTCATCTGTCAATCTAGGGAGTTTCTAATATTTAGTAGGTGCTAAATTTTTATAGCCTGCACTGATGTAGAGTGCAATTGTTTGTTTGATTTACAATTTCCTTGTATAATCTACCTTGATCATTAAGACAATGGCAATTCAGGACCAGGTTATTGCCATTTCTGTAATCGACAGTGGCAATGACCTGGTTCTGAAATGACATCATTAATCTCTCTGTTTCCTTTGACAGATTCTCATGACTCAGCTATTTGTTTAATATTTCTTTGTTGCTATATTGTTGGCTGAATTCATGTGGGTGTCCTCCATAGAGGACCTTTTAAATTCACTCATTGATCTTAGATGTTTCAGAGTCTCCATCTGGAGCTAAATGACTTTCAGTTGCAACCCACAAATCCGGTAGTGCGCACCTTGAGTAACGATGGTATTGTTTATGATCACAAGGAACAATGAAGGCAGCAAATAAGCCAACATATGGAGGAAGGAAGGATGAGTTGCTACAGAAGTGGTCAAAGATCCAGGAGAAAAATGAGAATGAGATTTCAGAAGATGTCTCATATATTGTATTTGAGTGCCCTAGATAGGTCAAGGAGCCAGTTCATAAAATAGGTTATAATTATAATTCAGACAGTGTTAGAGAATACCTTGTTGAATGAGGAGAAATGAGAATAAAGGAGAATATGACACCTTGCCATTTTGAGCACTTATTCTACCTAGATTTGTTTTCCTGCTAGGTAGCTGAGAATACTTAGTACAGATCATTTCATTGTAACATCAAGCAAAGAGGGATTGTTTTTTGTTTTCTTCTTGGAGTTCAGTATCCCAGGCTCAGGCTAAATTGTGAGCATCTGAAGGCTCAATCTCCTTTGAACCCTTGTAGTTCACAGCTGCGCTGAGTCATGGAGGTTTTGTGCCTACTGACTCTGAGTCAATCAGGAGCCAAGTCTTTCTTATATATGCTGGGAGGCTGCTATTTTACTTTGGGGGTTTGCTTATGAGAAGGATATTGTGATTTCTTGGTTGAGACTCCGAGTGTCTGTATGTTTAGACCCCCTGACTTCTCAGATGTAAAGGCTCTCTGGATCTAGGGGTGTATGTAAAGTGTATAGCAATATTGCTTTGATTCAGGCAGTAGAGCCCTGTCTTTTGGTCTTTATTTCTCTCCCTATATTTTCCCTATTTGATGAATGTAATTAGAAAAGACTGTTGACCCCTTAAATGGCTATCTTCCCTAGTAAAGCAGATCTAAGAATCTGTACTAGTAGAACCCTGGGTATGCCAGTGTACTTTCTGTTACATTCATCAATGCTCACAATATCAATAGCTCTAAATCTTGGTTGGTTGTCCTCAAGTAATTTCTAGTCTAATAGAAGAGATATGACATGTATCCAAATGGATATGGCATAAAATGGAATTAATAAGGGAAAAGGAAGGATAAACACAAGATTATATACTCTTGAGCAAAATGCCATACACATCCAGAGAAAGAAGTGTGGAATCAGAACGTAGAATGAAGCAGAATATTCTCTCTTGTATTATGTTTTATTTTTTTCTCATGGTTTCTCTAATTCATTTTAATTCTTCTATGCAACATGACTAATGTGAAAATGTGGTTAATAAGAATGTATGTATAGAACCCATAGAAGATTGCATGCCATCTCAGGGAGGGAGGGGTAGAAAAATCTAAGACTTACAGAAGTGATTGTAGAAAACTGAAAACAAATTAATTTTAAAAAGTCATCTTAAATTTAAAAAATTTATTGTACATTTGTGGTTTTTTTCTGCATTGAAGTTTTGATGATGCAATATTGTACCATGTAACTATATAGTATAATACTGCAAACAAGTCATTACACAGTACATATTCCTGCTGATGCATGCTGGACTTCTTGACATGCTCACCTGCCAACACTTGCTTGTTAAGACCTATCAGCAGATTTGACCACTGATCAGTTATAACTTGTATTTTGTGCGTTTATTTGGAAAATGATGTATTCACTTTGACTTTAACTCTGTTACACAGCAGATGAAACATATACAAATGATTTTTCAAGATTTTATTCTCTTCTTTCCTTATGCTTCCATTGTCCCTTATTTTTATTCAATGCCCTTCAACTGCACCTGAGACTACTACCACACCCCTAGATTGTTTCAGTAGCCCCCAGGGGGTGGTATCACCCACTTTGGGAACCTTTGTTCTAGACCAAAGTCTAGATTGATTTAAAAGGTCAATCACCTCTCATCTCCTCCATGTTTTTTTTTTTTTAAAGGTATGGTCTTCTCTTTATTCTTTCTTTTCCTTTATTAATTCTACTTTATGCAATATTCATTTAGATTCATGCCATATCTCCTTTATTACAATGAAAATTACTTGAGGACAGGAATTATTATTCATAATAGTAGTTTTTACAATACTTGCTCTTTCCTGGCTCACGTACCTCTGACTGTGCCTTTCTGTTTTTCTCTATAGGATCACAATCTTTGTCCCACTTTTTATGTATAAGTGTAATCCAGGTTTGTATACTTGGCCTTTTCTCTCTACTCTGTATGAATTCATCAGTTCCCATGTGATTAGCAATCACCTTGATACAGATGATTCCAAGATCTGTATGTCTAGTTTCAAGCTTTCTGCCAAGCTCCAGCCCCATATTATTATTGGATACCAGTTGGACATCTCCCAACTGCTAGCCCTATAAGTATCTCTGACTCATCATGTTGGAAACAAGACTCATCTTTTCTCCAAACTGTCTCTGTTTCTTTCTCTATTTCTGTTGAGGATATTGACATCCAGGTCCCTAGACTTATTTATAAATTATATACATATACTACTATAGTAAATAATTATATATATTATAAAATACACCAAAAATAGACATTTTAAAAAAGATGAGATTAAGGAGAAATAATATTTGATCCTTGAGTCCTCCACTCATTCTTTTTCCTTTTCCCTCTTATCAGTTGTGATATTCTGTTGATTCTACTACCACATTGGGTCTTGTATCCATCACCTTCTTTCTATTCATTTGACGGCCACCCTAGTTTAAGATTGACGTCACCACTTGCACTGGCTATTATGATAATTTTCTAATTTGTCTTTTAGCTTTCAGTCTTTCCTTTTTAATCCATTCTCTAAACAGCTGCTGAATTTATCTTCCTAAAGCATAGGTCTGACCATGTCACTCTGTTGTTCAAGAAGTATCATTTAGTAGCTCCCTTTTGCCTCTAGGATAAAATACAAAAACTTATTTGGCATTAAAAATCCTTCATAATCTGGCTCTTACCTGCTTTTCTAGGCTCACCGTTTATTATTCTTCATTAAGTATCCTACATTTTAGCAAAGAAGAATGAGAGCTGAAGAAAAGGTCTTTTAGATTTGGGATTTAAAAGGTCATTGGAGAGAGGTGGCATAGTCTGGTGAATACAGAGTCAGCTTCAGAATCAAGGTGACCTAGATTTATACCCGCTGAGTAAACTTGAGCACATTGTTTAACATCTCCAATCCCTAAGCCAGTGGCATCCAAAGAAGGGGTCAAGCCCCTAGAAGAGGGTAGCATGATTCCAGGAGTGATGGATCAATCAATTGAAGCATGGGAAGATGGGGTCACATCCACCCTTCCCATAATAGCTTATCATGGCTTTGTCTTAATAGGGTATCCATAAACTAATGGGGACCTAGGTATCTGGGGCCAAGTTCTGTGCTTCAGGGCAGTGGCATCTTCTTTCTCACTTTGGGGATGGGGTGGGAAAGAATAATTCAAGGTGAATATTCATGGATCATGCACCATAGATTTCAGTGCACCTAAATCTTTCCACCTAAATCCTTTCCTCTTCTGAACTTTCCCATTACTTTTCAGTATCTCAGGTTCACAACTTTGGTGCCATCCTCAAATGCTTACTCATGTCACATATCTTATCAGTTGCCAGTTCCTAACTCTACAACATTTGTCACATATGTCCCCTTCTCTTTTCCTGCCTGGTTTTTATCCAGTTCAGGCCTTCAACTAGACTATACTAGTAGGCAACTAATTGCCCTCCCTCATATCTCTCCTCTCCAATCTGTCTCCCACACAGTTGCCAGAGTGATTGTCTTTAACTACAAGTCTAACAATGTCACTTCTCTCATACTCAATAAATCACAATGAATCCCTATGACTTGAGAATCCAGTGTTATTTTTCCTTAATCTCATCCTTTTTAAATGTCTATTTTTGATGTCTATTTTGATTTTATAATGTTTATAATTATTTCATACACTAGCATAATATATATAATTCATAAATACGTAAATAAACACATATTGAAGATGTAACAAAAAATGTGAAGACCTCTGCCATAGGTGATTCTTTAATGCTGTTAAGTTGCAGAACAGATGTCAATCTGAATTGGCAGCAGGAGTTTCTTTCTTCACTGGGATTTTCCTACACCATTCACAGTTCTAAACCTCCTTCTCCCAAAAGTGTCATTGATGAACTTGGAGAAAGTTCATTAATGAGTGGTAGAAGTGTTATAATAATAAGGGGTTGGAGAGTGAGTGGATATTGGGGAAGTGGAGGAAATAAATAGACTCTAGAAATGTAACTGGGGAAGTAGAAGAGGTAGCTTGAGACTATAGCAGGGTTCAAGGGTAAGGTTTTTCTTTTTTTTTTAAGATAGAAGAGGAAAGAACACATTTGTAGGCATGATGGAAAGAATAAGTAGGGAAAAAGAAATATAAGATGAGAAGGAAGATAGAGAATGACTATGGGCACAAGGTCCAAGGGGAGTTGGGATCGAGAGCACCACCAGAGGGTGACAAAGAGGAAGGCTACTTCACCTTCTGAGACCGAGGCAAAAATGGAGAAGAAGGGGGAGGATAGAGAGAGATTTTGCTGTTTGGAAGATAGGAAATGAAGCAACTATCGGACATGGTCTCAATCTTCTCAATAAAGTAAGAAGTAAGAGAGGGAGGGTGGAGTGAGATTGGGGGACTTGAGTGAAGTTTTGGAAAAATTTATGTGGGTAGTGTCATAGGTTGTTACTCTCCCCACAGGACAAATGTAAAGACGAGAACCACTTTAGGTGAAATATCACTAAGATAATGCTTAGTTACCTAAATTATCATACTGTGCCAGAAACAAACATGCATAATGTGATGTTACAAACATTAACATTATAAGAGACCCAAGACCTTCTAAAGGATTGACCCAGGCTATAATCGAAGGAGTATGGCTCTAGCTACTAGAAGCCAGTGTTTTCCTATTCACATATACTTCTAGTCACTCAAAAACTTTGGGAAATTTGGCAGTCCACTGTTTCCTGGTGGGAAAACCTTCAAATTCTAACACACATATATATCCTAAATTTTTTTCTGCCTGGGATTACTATTTTGCCCTCTTTCTTACCTGAGGTCCAGTCCCCTGGAGTTGTGAAGGTACACCCAGCTGTACACTCAGTTTGGCCATAACCTTCATATACCTACAAGAGAAACATGGCTCTTAACCTGCACCACCAACTCAAAGATACCTATACTTAATGAAGTAATTTAGGCAAAGTTCTCTCCTATGTAGATATCAAAATGGTTGTTATAATTACTCATCCAGGTATCATTCAAACAGTGGAAATTTCCCCTGTGTTGTATAATGTTTTTCTTTTCAGTCAATTAACTTCCCATGAATGATCTAAAAATAGTCAGCATTGGGGAAGTAACTTTGGTTGATGCTGTGCAAGACGTAATTATGTATTGTGCTCAGTGGAGATCATAGTGATGAATAAATGAATAAGGTAGGCTGGGGATAAACTCTCTTTTTTTACTATAGATAGTAAATGTGGTGAGATTTGGGGCTTAATGTCTCTACATTGCTTTAAACTGTTTACAATTTTAAAAAATTTACATAATTTATCCATTTATTATTAAGCTTGCTGTCTGTTTAGTTATGCAAAAGCACACAGCCTAAAACCTCTCTAAATAACAACACTGTGCATGAAAATTTGGAATAAAATCCACCTGTCTTGGACACCTTCCAAAGGAATTTATTTGCTATACTATTAAAAGAACATTGTTATAAGATAGTACCATGATTCAGATACTGAAGACAGTGTTATAAGTACAAAACATTGAATGATCAATATTTAAACATACTCATAAACCATATGTAGCCAAGTTACTTGAATCCCACTAATAATGTCCAGTTTATGGAATCTACTACAAGGCCTTGCCCAAAGAAGGCACTTAATAAGTACTTGTTGAATGAGAAGCTAAATTAATTTTAAATACTACCAGAACACACTTAGTGGAAATACAATATAAAAAGATATTGCTCCTCTTAATTAAAAGGCAAGACATATTTATATATTTCTGTCTGGGTTAGGAAACATTGTACAAACTAGAACAGATGCAGACGTGATGCCTGAATCACAGCAACTGACAATCTCCCATCAATTCCTTTCTCTCCATTCACCTGGCTACTTCTTCCCTAACTCCCAATCCCCACACAGTTAAGGCTCTTATCACCTCTTGCCTAGATGATTGCAATAGTCTCCTAAGAGGTCTCATTTATGACTCTTACTCCCTTGCTTCCAAAGCCTCTCATATCTCCAGGGTAAAATAAAAACCCTTCTCCTTGGTTTTAAAACTTTGCCCTTTGGCACCAGTTTACCTTTCCAGGCTTATTGCATATTACACTCCGGTATGCATTCTCTGTTTTAACCAAATAGGCCTGCTTACTGTTCTCAGTACACAGTATCACAGCCATCATATCCATGCCTTTGTTCATCTCCAGTGGTTGGAATGTACTCCTTCTATATCCTCTGCATCTTGTAGAATTCTAGCTTTTCTTCAAAGTTCAGCTCATGGGATGTTCATTTCAATTACTAGTGCCTTCACCTTAGTAAATTACTTCACATATATATTTTTTAAAATTTAATTCTCTGTGGACATATTATTTCCCCCCAATAGATTCAAAGTTGTTTAAGGAGGCACTCTTTCATTTTTGTCTTTGTGTTTCCAGGACCTACCTCAGTGCATGGTACAGGGTAGGAATTTAATAAATCCTTTTTGAATTGAATAAGTAACCAAGATGCAGCATATTTAGGCTCTTTACCTTCAACAATATGGTATCAGTAGTGAGGGAAATCTAGTAGTCTCCAGATAAATGTCCTTTTCTTCCAGAATAAGTAAAATCTATCTTGACTTTCTCTACTTCTGGAGGAAGGAGAAGCTGCTATGTGGCCACTGGGTCCACATGATTCCCAGGTATTCTGATTATGAGAATATCTAACTGCTCCAAGACATGACTCGAAAATAGTCTGCATGCTATGGTACTGTACCTGACACCCTAAGGCTGCACGAAGAAAACCCAGGACCGTGGGAGATGCAGGAGCTGCTCCAGTGACAATCATCCGAACACACCCACCAAGACTAGCCTGTAGAACACATGACAGGAAACAACGAATTAATTAGGGTCTTGACATGTGCCTAAAATAATAGTCTGAAGCCCAACTTGCCACTAAGAACAAAACACAAGGGAATATGCAGGAACTCAAAGCTCAGAAGTCAACCACTACATGTTAGAGGTAAGAAGGACCTTAAAGGTCAGTTGTCTAATCCCACCACTTCACAGATAGGGAAACTGAGGCCTGAGGAAAAGGAATATTTTAGCCAATGTTATACAACAAGGCAGTGATAAAGCTATAGACTTAGAACTCGACCTGGAAATCTGGTAGCCACATAGAGAGAACCTTAAAGTCATCTAGTGGGGACGTAGAATGCTAGGAAATAAATTCATTCAATTTCAAGTTGAAGAAAATAAGTTAAATGCAGTGGAAGAGGTTACTTAATAATGTTTTCAAATCCTTCGTGTTCTGCTACAATTTAAATGAATTATTTATTATTTATTCATTATTAATTTATTCATCTATACACCCTTTGGGAGATTTTGTTCTCTCCTTAATGCTGGTGCCCTTAAAATATACCCAGTCATGGTTACATCATTTCTCAGCATCAAAAGAGCTGAGTTATAAGAAGCTACTTCAAATTTCTGAAATGCTAATGGCCTTCCTTTTTATATATAGTTTTCAGATCAATACATTGCTTCCTTTTGCCATGCATCTCAGTGGATAAGGAAGACTTGGAACACTTCATCTTTGTAAGTGGGGCCAAAAGCACTTTAAAGAGTGATCAACTTTCATAGCTAATAATGGAGTAGCAAGTGAATGCACAATCATGTAATTTTTCAAAAATACTAATTAACCATAGCTCCCTGGAGGAGGTTAGGATGGGCAGGGATAAGGAGACCTTTGGCAGAAGCATGCAACAGTAACTAAGAATTTGGTCCTATTCAGGGGCAAGTGAAGGGCAGGAAACAAAGAAATAATTCTTAGAACGGCAGATTGTGAAAACTGGAAAGGACCTCAAAAACTGTCTAGTCCATCCATCCTACTCATTTCAGAGGGAGATACTAAGGTCCAGACAGAGGAAAGAAATACCCTAAGGCTGTGCAACGAGTCATTGACAGCCTGGACTAGAACACAGGTCTTCTACCTTCTGAGCTAGGGCTCTTTCTGCTACCTTTTTATTTAGTATTGCTCCATGAAAATTACCTTGGTTTTAGTGTTCAGCTTTTTCCTTCTCATGTCTACTAGGGAGAACATGAAAGCTTACAGACTTTGGGTAATATCATTGGAGAAAATTAAATGTTTTTGAGTTCCCTACAGAATTGCTGATTTCTATTCCCTTAAGGTCCCATCTCTTCTTCCTGTACTTAGTCTCTACCAATGACCCTCATTTCACCCCACTCTGGTTACAATATGCCAGTATTAAAGTTATGAGACTCGGAAATATGAGCAAATCATGTGGAGCTCTTTGGAAATACAAGCATTTCCCTGTGGAATAAATTGTCTGATACTTTGTTTCATGCCACAGCTGCGTTACCCAACTCCTTACCTGAATCTTATTAAAAAACAGCTCATCCCATATGCTATCGTTTCTAATGATTCCACTTCGGACTTCAGCCTTTTTACGCTTTGCAGCAAATTCCAGGAGCCACCGTTTCAATGGAGTATTTGCTTGGCTGAAGATCTGAGATAAACAAAATGGATAAAAGTTTTCAATGGGCACAAAATTTCACGCTCAGTTGCTTCTATGGAAAGGAATCTGTAAGCCCAGAACCCAACTCTACTTTTACCTTTGGTAGCTTAGTATAGGAGATAGGTGAATCCCTGTTGAACTTGACTAAAGAATAAGAAACTAAGATATCTCTCCTAGGCTAAAGCTCGCCCACCTATCTGCTGTTATAGAGTAGAGAGTAACAAAATATAGAAGTGGAGAGGAAGAAAGGGGAAGGAAAGAGAAAAGGAAGGAGACTCATAGAACTTTAGAGTTAAAAAGAATCCTTTACAAGGTCATCTGGTCCACCCACCTACTCAGTGGAGGAATCCTCTTTATGATTATCTCTGACACATAGTCATTCAGCTTCTGCTTGAAGATTTTATTACAGGGAGCTCATTACTCATTACTAGTGTTATTTCAATTCCCATTTAACAATTTAGAGATACTCTATTATACTACTCATGGTAATTTGGGATAGCATAATGCATTGTATTATGTAGGTATTTTGTAAATGTTTGTTGACCAAAGGATGCAACCACTGAAGGTGACCAGAAGTAGAAAAGAAGAAGCTTTGGACCAGTTCTTATTTATTTTGAGTAATGGGAAGAGCATATTTAAAACTCACCTCCTTCTAGCCCCTAGAACTCAAATGCTATCTCCAAAGCATCCATGGGTCATGACAATGAAAGAGAATCATTAGAGTCTCCCTAGTATTATTCTCAGGAAGAAAACAACATGGCTAGAAGCTCTGATTGAGTGTTAGGATGAGGCAGTGTCCACCTTAGGACAGGAAGAATGAATCCTGTGTTTGACTCCAACTTATCTTTCCAGGCTGATTACCTCCACTCCAACTAAATAGGCCTGTGTGCTCTTTTCCAGTACACAATACTCCATCATCTGTCTCTGTGCCTTTGCATAGGCTGTCCTGCATGCCCAGAATGCTTACCTTTCTCACTTCTGCCTCTTAGAATCTATGTCTAAATAAGGCTCAGTTCCAGGGCTGCCTGAGGCTTTTTCTGATATCACCAGCTATTGATGCCTCCTGTAAACCTCCTTTGCATTTATTTTTATTTTTCTTTAGGCAAATATATTACTTTCAGTGGAATATAAGCTCCTTAAAGGCAAGAACTATTTGTTTTTGTCTTTGTCTCCTGGTGTCCAGTATGTACTTAATAAATGCTTACTGAATTGAACTCTATGGTGACCAAGCCAGCTCACCTTGTCATACATTCTGTTTAGCAGTCTGGGGACCACTGGGAAGATGGTGGGATGTAGAGCTTTCATGTCATCTGACAGAAGGCGGATGTCTCCTTGGAAGAATCCAACTCTTCCCCCATGGCAGTACACCACTGACTGTTAAAAAAAAATGGTATAGGAGAGAGAGAAAAAGATAGAGAGAGAGAGATACTGAATAAAAGGCTATGTTCATCTTTAGCTAAAGAGCTATTTAAAGCCATCCTAATCCCAGAGGGCAGAGTGACAATTGGCCTGGACTCTGACAGCCCAGCCACACATTGTCATTCCAGGGCAATTCTGAGATCTGGGGTTAAGGGGACTCACCCTATCCCAAAGTTATCAATGCTTCTACAAATTAGTCCTTTGTGTGATTCAGAATATGGGAACAAAGGTTGCCACTCTGGAAGTCCTACCCCAACCCCAAATGCCTCATCAGCTATTTCTTTATCAGTGTCACCGGAAGGTAGCAGTCAGATTGCCTCCATGACTGTCCCACAAGGGTGTCACAAGAAGAATGTGGATAATTTTTCTAAATCTCAGACCTGTGCATCTTGTCTTTGTTTCCATAAACATCTATATGCAATGTAATTAATCATGATTCCCATGTGATATTTAATCAGGAAGATGAGACTATTTTGTGTCCTTTGGTTTCCTTGGATGATAATTATAAGCCTGTGTTCTCAAATTGAAGGAAAAATATCTTCTAAAGATATTTAGAAAAGAAAATGCTCTATGACGGAATAGGACAGAGACTTATAGAATGAAGAGACATCAGAGGTCATTGAGTTCATCTCCCTAGTTTCATAGCTGTCAAAACTTGAGGTGCAAAATGGAAGATGATTTAAGGAAAAAGCTTTTCTAGGAGCAACATCACAGTCTTTGACATACATTTTCCATTTAGCATTAACATTCTAGAATGGAAGAATACTGATGCATGTGTGTATTCAAGTGAAAAGTCCATATATGTGAAGACTTAGGCATGAAGGGGTCATCTGCTTAAGGTGCTTATGGAAATATGCACTCGATTCTCCCACAGGAACTGGCTCATTCTTCCCAGAGATTCCTCAGGCACCTTTGAAAATTGACTCTTCCAGACTTCACTAAGTAGTCATCAGTTATTACACCAAAGCTCTTTCTTCTCCTAATGTCTAGCACTTCCCCAAAGGCCTCAGGTGCTACCTCTAGGGTTGCTTATAAACTAAGATGATGTCATACATTAATATTTCAGGTTTTTCTTTCACTTGTAAAGTAATAACACAGTTTACTCAAAGACCATGCTTCTAATGGCTAAATAGTCAAAATACTGTTTTTCTCTGAATATAGATTATGTCATCATCCCTTGTGTCCCCAGACTATAGTTTGATGATTAGGAAGAGGACAGTGACTGTAGATCATTATCATATTCTTGAAACTTTCAAAGGGAAAGCTGACTTAGGGCAGATGGAAAGACTTTTTTTTAGCATCTTTAATTTGGATGGGTATGGAAGGTGACTTTTGGTCCCAGCTCTGAACTGATTAACTTCTATTTATTAAAGAAAACAGTGAAGAAAGTGGAAGAGCTATTGATCCATTTACACATGTCCTATCAGTGAAGGAACACTTCTGGGGAAAGAGATGTATATATTCAGCTATTTCATTTGGGGCCCACATTTCCAAATTAGTCCATACTCTTTCAAAATTTACATTTCTTATTTTAGCAAAAACCAAGTGAAGAGATATCTGGGGATGAAACATATAGCCTCCTACGTTACTGAGAGTAACACTGATTTCATTCCTTAGGCACACTGCATGAAAAAAACTGTCTATGCTTGCTACTTTTACCTGCTCTCCTTTCATTCATTTCTGAACTCTTTGCAATCTGGCTTCCAATTACATCACCAAACTTACAAGTGCTTTCTCCATGGTTAATAGTGATCATAATTAATAATTGTCAAATCTGATGTTTGTTTTTCCTTAGACCTCATCCTACTCAACCTGTCTCCTGCATTTGACACTGCTAATCAGCTACTCTTGGATACTATCTCCTCTCTCGGTATTTGTGAACACTATTTTCTCATGATTTACTTCCTTCCTGTTTGACTGCTCCTCAGTATTCCTGGTTCACTTGTCATCCATATCATATCTCCTAACTGTGCGTATTCCTCAGGGTTCTGACTTAGGGGCCTCTTCTCTTCTCCCTCCATGCTCCCTTGTTCCTTATCAGCCCCTATAGGTTTAATTATAATCTCTACACAGATGGAACCCAGATCCATCTATCCCCTGAGTTTTCAACTTGCATCACCAATCACTTATTGGGCATTTCCAACTGGACAAACTGGAGACATCTTAAACTCAGTATGGGCAAAACTGAACTCTTTATATTTTCCCTCAAATCCTTCTCTTCTCCCAAACTTCCCTGTTTCTGCAGAAGACAATACTGTCCTGGTAGTATCCCAGGTTCATGACCTTAGCATTATGCCAGAATCCTTACTCTCACTCCATATGTTCAATCAGTGAGCAAAGTTTGCTGTTTCTCCCTTCATATCTCTCACATATTCTCTCTACTCATATAGTCATTACTTTAGTTCAGGTCCTTATCCACTCTCACCGACATTACTGTGAGTCTTCCAGTTGATTTCCCTGCCTCAAGTCTCTTTCTGCTCCAATCTAGTCTATATACAAAGTAATTTTCCTAAAGCACAGATCTAAAATTATGACTCTCCTACTTAATCAGTGCCTCTTAGTATTAGACAAAAGGTAAACTCTTCTGCTTAGTTTTAAACTCCTACCTAACCTGGTTTCAATCTATCTTTCCAACCTCATTAGACATTCATTACTTCCCCTCCTGCCCTCTGTCCAACCTAGCCTCCTCTTTCTTCCTCAAACAGAGTACTCGGTCACCCATCTCTATGACTTTTTACCAACTGTCTCTCATGACTAGAATACACTCCCTCTCTCCTTACCATCACCTCACAGAATTCTTCTCTTTCTTTCAGATCCATCTCAAGCACCATTTTCTTCATGAAATTTTTGCTAATTCCTTCAACTGCTAGTGTCCTCCCTCCCAAATTTACATTGAACAACTTTATATATGTTTGTATGTATTTACTTTACATTTGTGCCATTTGTATTTTTACATGTACTTATTATTTCTTACATTATAATGTAAACTCTTAATGAATAGGAATTTTGTTATTCTTTGTACTTATGTCAGTAATGCCTAGCACAGTGTCTGGCACATAGTAGGCACTTTGTAAAAATCACTTGTTGGTCATTTCCTAGAGTTTTGTTCAAGATTTACCCTTGCTTCTATTATGTGATGAGTTGTGAAGCTTCTGTCAGAAATGGAGATGCAAAACTATACTGATAAATGTGGCAGCAGCTAGTCTGTGCCAACTGGGGTTATGGTAAAGGGGTTTTTGTTGAAGCAGACATTACCATTGGAAGGTTCCCTCTAAGGGAGAGGTTCCCTCCAAAAAAAAATCCATCCTATCTAAGAAAGGAATGCATTAGCTTGCTCAATAGATGAGATCTGGCCCCAGTGGTCTTCTCTATAATAAAGCTATTATTTTCGCTATCCAACACCCTAAAGAACTTTGACACACACACAGATGATTAGTCCAACATTAAGCACTGAAGGAAGCCCCCATTACACTTTCTGAGTATGGTACATTTTTAGTTCTATGTCACACTGCCAATGGTTTCAGTAGGGTTATTCGTTCTTGTCACAGAAGAAGACTTCTCTGATGCTTGGACCTTACCTGTACCATTCTCTCAAACATGTGTGCTAAAGGCAAATAGGAAATGTGTACATCCTCACAAGTGGGTGACCACTGACTCTGTAAGAAAACAAAAGGAGCCCGAACCAGGCCCAGTCAGTCAGACAGGTGTCTTACCTGTATAACTCTTTCAAACATGTGAGCCAGAGGCAGGAAGGAGATGAGCACATCGTCCTGTCTCGGAAAGATCACTTTCTGCAGGTGAAGGGCATGGGAGACAGAAAGGAAAGAAACACTGACAGGAAGACAACAAGAAAGTCATAAAACAATAAAGAGAAAATGGTACTAGAGGAGCAAACAGTAAAGATTAGAGAAAAAGGAAAGGAAGAGAAGAGAGATGGGAGAGCAAGAAAAAGGGAAGTAGCAGTGAGAAGGGGAAGAGAGGATGATATAGGGGCAAGAGAGGAAAAAAGAAAGGAGAAAGATAGTGAGAAAAGGGGAAACAGACTTCACAAAGCAGAAGAGAAAGAAAAAGCACAGAAAGAAAGGAAGGAAGAGGAGAGAGAGGATAGGATAAGTGAAAGAACAGAGACAAAGAGAAGTGAGAGGAATAGAGAAGAGAAAGAAAATGGATGGATAAAGGGCTAGAAAAGCTGAAAAGAGTAAGGAATACTGGGAAGAAGGGGAGAAAGAGAGAAGACATAGGAGAGAAGAGAGAAAGAAAGACACAGTGAAAGAAAAAGAAAGAAACAGAAAGAGAGCAGTATAGGAAGTGAACTGTTAGGTCACAATGTCAATGACTTCAGGTTATTGGGAGCAGCAAAGAGCAAAATGAAGCACATACAAACCAGTGGAGCAGAGTCCCCACAAAAGCACTACTTTTACAAAGAAATCTGCATCTTATACTGTGTATGGGAGCACTAGGGAAAAATGGCTCTTTTTAAGCATGAAATCATTGCAGATTTGATGCCTGAACTCTTCTCCACCCTCTTTATAAGTCATTTAGACCAAAAGATGCAGGATTCTTTTTCTATCTTCAATTTTGCCACTAAACATTTTGGAAGGGAGAGTAATTTTTCCCTTCTCCCCTTGAACATTTTCTTATTTCTACCCCGGGGGAATATGTGATGGAATTTGCTGTGGGAACAGACCCAAGATCTCCCTGACCTTCATAATGGGGCATAGATGGAGTTGCCTAAAATGTACACCCAAGTAGACCACAAGGAACAAGATATCCCTTGGCTATAGTGCCAGCCAAATCCTCAAGATCACTCACTTACAGTCTGAGGACAATTAATTTAGTCATAAAGCCTTTCCTCAGCTTTAGGAATTGCATTCAATACCCTTGTCACAGTCACAGTTTGGGAGAGTGTAGAGAAAAGAAAAGAAGCCAGTGGGTAGTCTTCCACATGTTAGGCTTCAGTGAACATCCTTCTCTTATGGAAATGGATGAAAATACATTGGATACCTTCACAGGAACTTTACAGAGAGAGTTAATCTGATCTCCTATGAGATGACATTGGAGAGGGAATGGCTAAGTTATAGCTAAGGGTTTTTATTACACTGTATTAAAAGATATCGTTTTTTCAGTTTTGTCACACAGACCCATTTACTCCAATATGATAATATCTGTGGCAAACTTTGGGCATACATTGTAATTCAAGACAAAATGGATGTTTGTGCCATGGAGGTCAAGCTTTTATGACATTAAAAACATATGCATTTATTTTAAAAAGTTATTTGTTAGAAAAAATATACCTTCTATGTATTTCATGAGCATTGTATCTTAGGGAACCTATTACTTCTAAGTCCTGTTTCTAAGATGGGCACACCTGTGTTTTGGAAGATATAACTTGCAGATAACTGCCTTCAAAAGTTGTTATTTCACAGACTCTTAAGATTCCCTCCTTTTTCTATGGCATCCTTTTTTGTTCTGGTATTTTGGCTGAATTTGAATGGAACTCTGAAATGGGTCGGATTTGGCTACTGATCCAGAGCTCACTTATAGTTCTCTAGTTGTGCCTTTTTGCCAAAGGCTTTTTCCACAACCTTTGAACACAAATTAGGCACAAATACGTAGAGTAACTTTCCCCAGGGAAAAAGGGTTCCTAATCCCTTTCTCTTTGGGACAAGATTTATTTTATCTTGCACATTGGGAATAAAGCATTTAAAAGATAGTTTTTAAAATCTATTTCGTTAGCACAAAAACCATTACTAGTTTAATTTAGGATTTACTTTTTAAATTCCATCACAAAGTAATAGTACCTACAGTTTCTTACTTGAAAGGAGTGGTCAAAACAGAATTTTGAAATTATTATTTAGAAATGCAAGAATGACAATGAATGCTCTATAAACTGCATTTATATTCACAGTTGTGAATTTAATTTGTACGTAGTGACACTAAGAAATTTATATGAAATAGGTGGGAAATGATTTTTTGGTTTTGTTGAAGTAACTCCTGGGATTTATGTGCTTGGAGATTATTGATTGTTCCTTATTAAGGCAGAATAAATTGCATATTTGGGCTTTTACAATTCCACTGATGGCCAAGGTGGTGTTCCTCAAGTAAGGACCAAAGCACCAGGCTCACATATGATATCCAGGATTGCAAAATGAAAAGAAACCTGAAAATTCAAGATGTTCTGGATGGGCTCTCTGACCACATTAGTGATACTGCCATATTCACCTCTGTGACTTTCAGAAAGCCTGAAAAATCAGCAACCACATTTCCATGGGTGAGCATCGCACCTTTTGGGTTCCCTGAGAACAAAAAGAAAAGGCCATGTTAATAGGGAATCTCAGGGTTTCTCCCTGAGAGCCTGTACACTCTGTAGAAGAACTGTCATACTGTTAGCAAAAAATGGAACCCTTCCTTTCCAAATCATAAATAGCTGGGTAGCTTGTTCCACATGCTTAGAGAGCAAGAGGCAGGTCTAGAACTAGCCTATCTACCACTGACTTAGAGATCACTAAGAAGATCAAAGAGTTTTCTAGGAAATAAGAACTATATGAAATGAGTGTTGTCTTTACCCTGTGACGGGGGTGGACAGAAAGGAAGCGGAACCCTACTAAGGCATTATAATCCTTGGCAAGGGACCACAGGATGATTCTTCATAGATTAAGGACTACAGTGTTTTAGATCTGCCAGGGAGCCTTGTTTTGTCCTATTTCCATCTCCTATGCATGATGCAGCTGGGAGACATGACTTGGATATGACTGTCTCAGCACAGTTGATAGGTCAGGTCCTGTAATGACTATAATCAGACCAGACAAGACACAAGGATTTTCCCTTTCTGTAGCTCATGGGAGCTACAAAGAGGGATTTAGGCATCTGAAGGTACAAATCAGATAAAATATTTGCTAACAGACTTTCTTTTCCCAAAGCCTGGTCCTGCAGGTTAGAAGACTTCCTGGAGCTGATCTGATAGACTGAAAAACATAGGGAAATTGATTCTGTAGGAAGAGCAAAGTGCCTTCTTAAGCTTCATAGAATTTTACAATTTTAGTATATCTGATGTTTCCAATGCTGTTCTTTCTAAAGAATGGCATTGTGTAAAGAGTATTGCACTTGGAACCAAAAGACTTG
Source organism: Notamacropus eugenii (assembly GCF_028372415.1). Lineage (NCBI taxonomy): Eukaryota > Metazoa > Chordata > Mammalia > Diprotodontia > Macropodidae > Notamacropus > Notamacropus eugenii. The sequence continues at coordinate 343,724,639 of NC_092872.1, forward strand.
ATAATCTAGAAAGTAAGCCATAATTATTTTCCTTGCAGGTATCATGAGGCATCAGTAGACATATCTCTGTCCCATACATCAAGCACAACATGTCACCTGGGAATGTTTAAGACAGCACAGTCATCTTAGAGCATCCAAACATGTGTGGACAGCATTGTGTTAAATCAACAAACTTACACTGCAGTCAAGATCTAGTGGCATCCACCCATCAAACTGTGAATCACAGGGAATAGGATGTGGTATTTCTGGCTCAGTTTGGGGAATATTCTTTTTACTCCTTGCTATGAAAATCATAGGTTTCAACACTCAGGGGCTTAACAGACCATGGCACCTGGGAAAACTTTAGGGACACTGGGGTCATTAGTATAAAACAGAGAATAAGTACTCCCCGAGTTGCAAAGGGATTACATAAAAATGATCATACAGGAAGTGTACACAGTCAAAAAAAGGAGCTGAGTTCATCATGGAGTGTGAGAATCCAGAGGGTCAGCTCAATGGCTGCACTAAAATTCCCACTTTACCTTAAAATACTTAAAGGAAGGACTTCAGCACATTGGATAGATCCCTGTGGAGGATTTATTTGGAGAGGGGAAGGGAAACAAGGACAAGAATGGCATAGAATGAGTCAGTTGTGATTTAGTAGGGACTTAGTGCATCATTAGACGCACTCATCGATATGAATATGAATATCCCTATTGATAGGGATCCAGAAAATACTGAAATGGGAATACTGAGCCTCATCTGTAAAATCAGGATAATAATGCATATACTTTCTACTTTGCTAGGTGTTCTGAAGAAAGCTCTTTGTAAATCTTGAAGTACTATAGAAACATGAGTAATATTCTTCTTCCATTTCAGTCCCACTCTGATACCTCATGGTATCACTGGAAACAAATGCTATACCTCCCTATAGAGGTATAACAAAGGAAATCCACCGAAAGTTCCAGTGTGTCACTAATGAAGTTCTACAAAGAAGGACAGAAGGGGTACAGAGTCACTGACATGAGCCACCTCTTCATACACCATGTTACATGTTGGCCACTTAGCCACAACGTCCCCCACAATTAATAGTCATTGCCTACAGTCACACCTTTGAATTTAAGGGACAAGTTTCAGTTGTAGATGTGTATTACTTAGAACTTTAAGTGGTTAAGAAAATTGTGGTACATAAATATTAAACAATATTACTGTGTTGAAAGAAATCATGAATGCGATGAATAGAGAAATATGAACAGATCTGCATGAATTGGTGCAGAGTAAAGTAAGTAGAGCTATGACAACAATATACACAATGGCTATAATTATGTAAACTGAAAGAACAACCATACACACACCAAAAGTGAATGCTGCAAAATAATAAACCACAAGCATGGCTTGAAAGAAGAAACAGATACTGCCAATTCATCTCTTTGCAAAGATAGAAGTTCCACATTGCACACGTTTTCAGACTTTTTTTTGATATATAATGATCAGTTATGCTGATTTTTCCTCTTCTTTTTCCTTAAAATTACTATTTGTTTTATGGGGTAGCACTCTGGGAGGAGGTAGGAAAAGGATACAAACCTACCAAAAAAAAGCAACCTAAAAAAAATCTTTAATGTGTGCTCTAGGCACATACATAAGTTATTCAAACCAGAATAGTAAATGTCTGATGGCATGGTACATCACAATTTTCAGTATTACAATATTTTATGAATGGCTTCCATTATGACAAAATTCCCCTTTAAGAAGGAATTATATACATCACCTATTTCAACTCTGTATCAAGGAGAAATAAAACTGACCTCTCTTTACAAAAAACTTTTCTTAGATCTGAGCTAAAGAAGATATGTTTCCAGAAATTTGCTTACAAAAGTCTTTGACTGGAAGTTTCCCCAGCTGAGAGTACGGCCAAATGCTTTCTGCATTTACTTTTCATTCATGGTTGTTGGAGCTGAACATTCTGAAAGTTGTCAAAGAACTCACCTACAATTCTAGGGCTGAAATGTGGGCTTTCGGAAAAAGGGGTCTTGTGGAACATTGAGCTTAAAATCCTGCTGGGTTCCTGAAAAGAGAATCTCTGGGCCCCCGTGGAGGGATTGGGGAACTGTATATCATCCTCAACAGAAATTTCACAACCATGTCTTGAAGCTCTGAGTCATCCTGCTAATTCCAGAACAAAACAATGATTGTTGCATTTGTCCAATTAAGATTAATTCAGGGTGTTTTCTTCTATAGTGTTGCTTCACTACAATGCTTTAAGTAGATAGGCAGACTCTCCACTCATTAATCATTAGCGGGAAAATACAAATAGTTATAGGACTTTAAAATCTAAAATCTAAACATCAAAATGATGTTTTATTTCTATTTTGCCATCTTCTATATCTTCTGAAATTTTCTAGGTCAACACCAGTGAGCCATGTGAAGAAATCAGAAAAAAAATTATGTTTTTTAAGAGATGGCTTTTGGAGTGGGAGGGAGTGATGGGGAGTGATATAGGATTTTGTTTTGTTTTTTTAAGATTTTAGGTTATACAAAAACCTACATATCAATGAAACTATATTTAAAATAAAATTAAAAATAATTTCAGAGAGTATCAAACTTCTTGTTCTCCATCTGTGATTCATAAACAGGAATTGACCAAGTTGTCTTCATTAGTCATAATCTTTCTTCTTTAGCGAACATCCTGTCATCTTTTCAGCACCAGCAATTGACTCCAGCACCTTATCTAGCATTCATAGTAGCCCCCTGCACCACTCTGCAGGAGAACCTCATTCTATGGAGCAGCTGACATACATGTGGCATTTCCTTTTCTGTAACATGACCCAATCTTCAGGCCTTGACCAGAACAAAATCACACAGATCAATATCACACAGAAGAACTGCATTCCCATGAAGCTTCACAAAGTAGGAAGTATCTGTTCATTTCTGGTGTGAATTTTCTTTCATCTTCATCAGTCATTAGCTTCCCACAAAAGTCAGCAAATTTGTATCTTAAAAGGTATGTTTACTATTTACAAGGAGGTGAAAAGGAAATTCAAAATTTTTTGAAAGTCTTCTGAGTTCTTCCACTAAAAATCCATAAATTGACTCTAAGTGATTTTCATTAACTCCTCAACTTAAAATTGTGTTTTATATTTAAAATACAAACACTTCTAGAAATTGTCATTTTGATAAGTTATGCATCATTTCCTTCAACTCTGAATTGATCAGTTTTATATCTAAATTGGAATCTCTGCTTTGAACAGGCTTAATTTTATGACAGAAACTAAATTATTTATGGTTGAATCTTCCAGGGAGTGAGTTCTCTGCCTCTCCAGTCCTATTCTGTGAAAAATATCCTGTTTATGACAGACTAGTGGTGTTTTGAATCTGGATATATATACATACATGTACCCCCATGTGGTAGATATGAATGTGCAGATCCACACTGCTACAATTATCTGGGTGATTTAAGGAAAAATCTGTGTAGCTGAGGCTCTATTGACTTGACCATAAATAAATGTGCATTTAGTTCTCTCTAATATTAGTAATAATAATAGCCAACAATTATATAGCAGTATATGCCAGAAATTGTGCTAAAGTACTTCACCACTATTATTTTATTTGATCCTCACAACAAGTCTGGCAAAGTAGGTGCTATTATTAATTCCCATTTTATCAATGAGGAAATTGAGGCAAACAGAGATGAAGTGACTTGCATAGTGTCCCAAAGCTAGGCAGTATCTGAGACTGCATTTGAACTTAGATCTTCCTGACTCCAGGTCCAGCACTCTACGCTCTACACCACCTAGCTGCCCCATATTAAACACTAAAAATGATATGAAGATTACTTTCTCTGAATTTTCACTAAAATGGGCAGAGAACTCATTCCCATTCTTGACCATATGAGATGCCATAATAAGGCTGGTTGACTTTACCATGTGAGGCTGTGTTGTACATAGGAAAGAGTACAGAAACTGCAATCAGAGGACCTAGATTCAAATACCAGCTCTTCCATTTATTATCATCAGGTAAATCATTTATTCCACTTGACCTTCTGTTTTCTCACCTGTAAAATGAGGGTATTCAACTGGATGACCTCTACTTCCTGTGCTAAATTTGTGTAACACATTGTACCAAGCCTTTTAAATTTGCATTCATCCTTCAAATTCAATTCATTAAGTATTTTCTAAATAAAATCCAGAGAAAGGACAAAATAAAGAAACTCTAAAAGTCAATCAATGACAAACAATAAGAGACTAAAAGGTAAAGTCCAAGGGATAATATGTAAAATAAAATGGCTCTATTTTCTTTGAAGACACAAGTTACATGATTTCTTCACTCTTTTCGTAGATATGTAAGAAGGTTGTCTGTGTCTATAGCCCCAAACTGGTTTTTACCAGAAAACAGTTAATTATAGATTATGTAGCTATTGACTACAGGTAAGGTACAAGGCAAATCACTTTTCTGGGCCTCAGTTTTCTTATATGTAAAATAAGGGAGCTGGACTAAATGACCTCTAAGTGTCTTCCAGCTCTGAACTGATAATTCTTTGTTCCTGGTGGTTATTTTGAAGATAAACTACTTAATTCATTTCCTATCTCCCCCTAAAACCATGTGTGTGTGTGTGTACATATAGCCTTAAAATTAAACTGCAGATATTAAAAAAGGAAATCCACAATAGATAACTCCTTAAAAGGTGCATAAATTTATTAATTTGAGGTTTTAGAGTGTTACACTATTAACTGGCTTCAATTTTGCCTTTAAAATACACTTAACTATTGTTTCTTGATAAGCAATCAGCATTCTTGATGGTATCACCAGAACATGCCCTGTTGGCTTAATTAGGAAACTCACTTACCTCATCTGCACTAGACATTAAGGGGGAGATTCAGCAATTTGGATGAAAGGAATCCTTCTAGGATGCAGCAGATAACATCTCTGAGTTTTCTCATCTCACAGTCTAAGAAAACCTTGGGAGATTATCTACCAGGAGGAAAGGTACATTGCCATGCATACTCCTGGTTATTAAGTTTAGAAAGGTGGGTTTACTTAGATGAATTGCAAAGCGGGAAGGGTGGAGTATTACTAAACAGGTCAAAGAATAGAGGTCAAAATAGAATTAAAAATCAAGTTCTGTTTTTTATCTCTGAGTAAATGTGTATGTGTTTTGTCTTTGACAGATCATTTCACAACAATTCTGCTGCAGTCTCAGCCATATTTAGTTACGGGTCTAACTGTCCCTATTTTTTAATGTTAGAAGTGATTTGGAAAATCCCTGAGCCAGGTATTCAGGAGTGACTTTAATGTAAGAAACCACATTTATTACCCTTCTGAATTTTAAATCTACTATTTAACAAATGTTATACACATGGAACTCATGGTTAGCTCTGTCTGTTCAGCTTCTGGTTCCCCATTTGCACAAGTTCCAAGTTCATAAAATATTATAGTCCTTGGTCCCAACTTGTTGCAAGTGCCCTGGTAGTCTCTGAATAAATTGTCTTATTTTATCTTGAAGTTTTTAATCTAAAACTAAGAACTAACATTATTTATACTGGGGATAAGTTAGAGGCTTTTCCACTAGGATTAGGGGTAAACTAAGGATATCCATTATCACTATCACTTCTGAGTATTATGCTAGAAATACTGGACATAAAGAAGAAGAAAATGAGGGAATATTCTAATATGAAACAAAATTTTTGCTTTTTGGAGATGGTATGATGGTTTGCTTAGAGAAGCCTAGAAAGTAAACTAAACAAATAATTGAAACAACCAACAACTTCAGCAAAGTTGCAGAATATAAAATAAACCCATACAAATCATTAAAATTTCTGTATATTAGAAATAAAATCCAACCGGAAGTGACAGAAAGAGAAGCTATATTTAAAATAACTACGGAAAGCTTAAAATACTTAGTAGTCCACTTTCTAAGACATGGACAGGAACTCCATTATTATACTATAAAACACTCTTTACACAAATAAAGATAGGACTAAATAATTGTAAAAATATTAATTGCTGAATTCATCAATCACTTCCTGAACAAGATCTCAAAATGAATGAAAACTCTCAAAAATATTACAATCAAATCATTATTACGGCAGTTAGAAGGAATATCCATAGAGGGTACAGGTGTGAGTTTACTATGATGGGATGATACCTAAAAAAAATTAAAGGGTGAAAACGAGGTATCCATTGGGAGAAGGGGTAAGGGAAGAGGTAGAATGAAGTAAATTATGTCACATAAAAGAAGCATGAAAGAGTTTTTACAGTGGAGGGAAGGTGAGGAGTAGCAGACAATGATAGAACCTTACTCTCATTGGAATTGGCTCAAAGAAAGAATAATATACACACTCAGTTGGGTATAGAAACTCATCTTACCCTACATCAAAGTAGGAGGGGAAGAGGACAACAGAAGGGGTGGCTGATAAAAGGGAGGGCAGATTGAGAGAGACAGTATTCAGAAGGAAAACATTTTTGAGGAGGTACATGGTGAAAGGAGAAAGAGAGAGAAAGATAAAAGAGGGGGATAAGATAGAGGGAAATATACAATAATCATAACTGTGGAAAAATTTTACAGCAAGTTTCTCTGATAAAGTTCTCATTTCTCAAATATGTAGAAAACAGTCAAATTTATAAGAATATAAGTCATTTCTCAATTGATAAATGGTCAAAGGACAGGAACAGGTAGTTTTAAGACAATCAAAGCTATCTATGGTCACATGAAAAAACATTCTAAATTACTATTTATTAGAGAAATGCAAATTAAAACAACTCTAAGTGCCACCTCACACCTATCAGATTGGCTAATATGATAGAAAAGGAAAATGACAAATGTTGAAGGGGATGTGGGAAAATTGAGATGTTAATTGGAGCTATAAACTGAATCTACCTTTCTGGAGGGCAATTTGGAACTATGCCCAAAGGGCTATAAAACTGCGCATACCTTTTAACCCAGCAATAATACTACTAGGACAGTATCTCAAAGACATCAAAAGAAAAAGAAATAAAGGCCCTACGTGTTCAAAAATATTTATAGCAGCTCTTTTTTTTTTTTGTGGTAGCAAAGAACTAGAAATTGAAAGGGTGCCCATTAATTGAGGAATGGCTGAAGAAATTGTGGTATATGATTGTGATGGAATACTATTGTTTTATAAGTAATAACAAGCAGGATGCTTTCAGAAAAACCTGAAAAGACTTCTATGAACTGATGCAAACTGAAGTGAAAAGAACCAGAAGAGTGTATGTAGCAACAGCAATATTGTATGATAGTCAGCTGTGAAGGACCAAGCTATTCTTAGAAGTACAATGACTCAAGACAACTCCAAAGGATTTATGATGAAAAAATGCTGTCTACCTTGAGAGAAAGAACTAGTGGAATCTGAATGCAGATTGAACCAAACTTTTTAAAAACTTTATTTTTCTTGAGTTTTTTTATTTGTATTTTCTTTCACAACATGACTAATATGGAAATGTTTTGCATGACTCCACATGTATAATCTCTGTCAAATTGTTTGCCTTCTCAATGAGGGGGAAAATTTGGAAATAAAAATTTCAAAAAATGAATACTAAAATTATTTTTACATGTAATTAGGAAAAATAGAATATTAAAAATTAAAAATATATAATTTCTCATGGGTAGACAGGGCAATACAATAAAATGACAATATTCCCTAAATTAATTAATTCACTCCATGACTTGACAATGAAACTACCAAGAGATTATTTTAAAGGAGTAGAAAAAATTGAAAATTCATCTAGAGGAATAAAAGTTCAAGAATCTCAAGAGAAATAACAAAAAAGGAGGAAGGAAAGACATAGCAGTATCAGATCTCAAATTAAGCTACAAAACAGTAATCCTCAAAACAATCTGGTATTGGCTAAATAAAAGAGAAGTTGATCAGTAGAACAGATTAGGCACACCATGTACAAAAGCAAAGGAACTTAGTAGCCTAGTGTTTGGTCATCCTAAAGATCACAGCTATCAGGGTAAGAACTCATTATTTGATAAAAACTGTCAGGAAAATGGGAACTGAGTCTGGCAGAGACTAAATATAGATCAACATTTCACAGCTCCAAATGAGTACATAACTTAGGCATAAAGGGTGATATCATAAACAAATTAGAGGAGGAAGGAGGAAATTATCAGATATTTTGAATAGAAGAGTCTATGACAAAATAAGAGCTAGAGAAGATCACAGAAAGCAAAATGGACATTTTTTGTTACCTAAAATTTAAAAGTTTGTGTAGAAGCAAAACCAATTCATCTAAAATTAGAAGAGAAACGGTACATGTGGGAAAACCCCTTTGCAGCAAGTTTCTCTGATGGACACACACACACACACGCACACACACACACACACACTCTCTCTTTCTTTTTCTGTATATATACACGTGTGTATTTATTTATAAGAATAAGAGTCATTCCCTAATTGAGAATGGTCGAAGGATATAAACAAGCACCTTTAAGAAGAAATTCATCTTTTGATTCAGTGATAATAGTACTAGGGCTATACCTCAAAGAGGAAAGGGGCTATACCTCAAAGAGGAAAAGCGCCCTTGGATATAAAAGTATTTTTAGTAACTCTTTTTGTGATGTCAAAGAATTGGAAATTGAAGACTTACCTATCAGTTAGAGAATGAATGAACAAGTTAGGGTATATGAATGTGACGGAATACCATTGCACTTTATGGAATACTATATGGAGTACTCTAAGAAATGCTTTCAGAGAAACCTGGAAAAATTTTTAGAAACTGGTGCAGAGTGAAATGACAACCAGGAGAACAATTTATACAACACTAACACTGTTGTAAAGACAAACAACTTTGAAAAACTTAGGAACTTTGATCAAAGCAATGACCAGTGATGATTCTGGAGGATTCATGATAAAGCATGCTTCTGACAAAGAGATGATGAATTCAGAGGACAGATTTAGATATGCAACTTTTTGGATATGGCTGTGCAGGAATTTGTTTTACTTGATTACATATGCTTGTACTAAGGTTTTTGTTATTCTCTCTTTCTCAGTTTGGGCAAGAGGAAGGTGGGAAGTGAAGATAGCAGAGATTTATTGATTTTAAAAAGAACCTATGAATTCAGAAAAAAGTAATTTTTACCAAATGACCAACCGCTGAGAGAGACCAATCTTTCTCTTCTGGTGAGGGATTAGTGGTTGCCCTGGCATTTGTATGTAAACTAATATCAATGTTGGAGACACATTAAAATTTTCTTCTCATAAATATAGATTCAAAAGGGGAAAATCTATACTGGAGAAGGACCTTTCATATGAGACTCTCAAAGTTTATTCATATCATCAAGATATTTTTGAAAATACTGTTTCCAACGTGCTTTCACATTCACTATCTCATTTGATTTTTATAACTACCCTATGAGGGATGGTAGGACAAGTATTATTTATTATTACCATTTGGGTGGGGGAAAAGTTGTGAAAAAGAAGATTTAGATTTGATGTATAGAAAAAATTTCCTAACATTCAGAATTGTCCAAAAGTAAAATGGGATGCATCAGGAAGCAGTGGCAGTGGGTTCTCCCTTACTGGAGAGTTTGTGCAAAAGCAAAACCAATTTAGCCAAAATTAAAAGGGGAATAGGTAAATCTTTGCAGCAAATTCCTATGATACAAGTAAGGTTTCAAGCTAAAGCTAGAGAACCACTTATCAAGTTCTTACTCATTTATGAGTTAAACTAGAAGTATCTGATGGCCCTTCCAATTATAACATTCTATGATTCTGCATCTTGCCCAAGGTGCATGAGGAAGTAGAAAGAATGCTTTCTGCCACTTCTTGTGGCCTTGAAAATGTTCCTTAGCCTCTCTGGGTTTCAGTAATGTGTGTGATACCTTAACATTCATTTTACCTTTAAGGCTATGCCAACACTAGTTAGTAGTAGAACTGGGACCAGAATCTAGTCTTGTGACTCATGGTCTGTTACTCTTTTTATTACTTCCTTTAATACTTCAAGGATCTCTAATTTCATCAGTATGGGTACTGCTTTAAAGGACACATGCCAAATCTGCTTTTACATCTATGAATAGCTATGACCAAAAAAATTCATCATTTGGAGCCAAGCTTCTTGTGGTGTTCCTCTCCTATATTTATCTTGGCTGGTCCTCAGACAGTAAGACAATACAATTTGTCCCCAGATCTGTACTTGAAGTCTTTTCAGTTTGGTGTAACAACATGAAAATATCTTATGACTTGTTTTTAAGATATCAAATTATCTACAAAGCTTCCTAAAATCACTCTGAAATTTAGGTTTATGTCTTAGCATGTAAGATCCTGGATGATAAGGGTCACTCTGGTCCTCAGGTTTGTTTGGCATTGAGCAGAAAGTGTGCAATTTAAGTAGCTCATTGGAACAGACAGAAACATCACTCTTGGCACACAATAAAAGATAATCTGAGCACAAATCCTTGAAATATTGATGTATCATCATCTAAGGGGTGAGAATAGGGAAAGCTAGTCATATCTATGGCATTGTCCAAGAAATCTCCAAAGAACTAAGGCTGGCAAAAGAAGTAGAGAAGTCTTTATGCCTAAAAGTTATTTTAAGTATCACTGGGATTAATGAGAAAAAACTTGACTCTCTGCTATTTCTTATCCACTGGGGATAGCTGGAAGAAGGGGAAGTGATGATCTCAGTGCCATGAAAAAGTCTGTGGATATGCTTTAGAAAAAACTGTAAATCATTGTACAAAAGTATGGTATTATTGCTGTCTTTATGTCCCAACTTTCCCATGAAGTTCATTTCCTGTTTCCACTCTCTCATCTGTCCCTTGTCTGATCTCCTATGACTTTCATCTTCTGTACCATATTTCTTCTATTATTTCACTTATTAGTTTGGTCCTCCTTTCTCAAATAGTGTGCTCACAAATGTATGAGTCATGTGTCCAACCTGGATTCCAGGAACTAAGTCCAGGTAGAACAATTGCATGCTACTCAAAACACAAGAAACCTCATTAGATAATAAGAATTGTCTAAAATACCCAGCCAATACAGCTGTGGTTCAGATTTAGCTCAACTTGACTTGTATTTATGAATGTATCTACGCAATGAGTTGCCTAAAAATAAGTTACCTAAAATAGCCTGGTCTTAGTATCTGGTCCTCCTCTCTATATAACTTTATCCTATTCCTCCTTCAGGGTAACTAGGTGGTACAGTGGATACAGTGCTGGACCTAAAGTCAGGAAGACTCATCTATTTAAATTTAAATCCAGCCTCAGACACGTACTAGTTGTATGATGTTGGGCAAGTCACTTTACCCTGTTTGCCTCAGTTCCTAATCTGTAAAATGAGCTGAAGAAGGAAATGGCAAACCACTCCAGTATCTTTGACAAGAAAACTCCAAAACTGGGTTATGAAGAGTTGAACACAATTGAAACGACTCAACAAGAGCAACAGCAACAGTTCATCTTTCAAGGTCAAGTTGAAGTCCCAGCTCTTCCATGAAGCCTCTGTCTTACAGGGATCTCCCCCTTCTCAGTTCTCCCTCAGCATTCACTGTCTCTATCACTAACAGAAACTTTCTGCCCTTTTCTCTTTTCATTTGCTAAGGTCCTGCCTGTCCTTTAATGCCCAACTTAAAGGCTACTTCCTCGTGGTTTTGTTTTGCACCTCTAATGTACTTGTTGTGTGAAGTCATATTTTATAATGACCTGAATTTATTTTGTAGTTATTTTATAGTTAGCCTGAGTTTATGTCTTATCTCCCAACAAGAGTGCACAGTCCTTCAGGACAGGGACCATGTCTTATCTAAGTTTGGTGTTTCCTCACTGGCCTAGCATAGTATGGTAGGTAACCATAGTTCATAGAACAAATTGTTCTTTAGCTTTCAATGCACATTTGTTTCTTGTCTTTGCAGCTTATATGGAAACTCCCTAAGCATGGACTTAACAGATGCTTCTATCTTCCCACAATGCCAAGCTGAGAGCTAGAACCACAAATAGGTCTTTAATAATAGATGTGGAATAATTGCTCCATAATTGTAATGGCACTACGTTTTGTTCCATAAATGCACTGCTTTGAAGCCAGGAAGATCTAGGTTCAAATCTATGACCTTCTCCCTTCTCTCCTTCACCCCACTCCATACGCATATATTGGCTATATGACACTGAGCAAATCTCTTAACCTCCCTGCTCAAGGCAACTCTTTAAGAATGTAAGTTGAAGAGAAAGGGAAAACCTGCATGCATAGAGAGCATTTCCTCATATGGGAGTTCCCTATATCAATGAAATTACAGGTATCTCTGAATATTGGATGGTAAGTATGTTTGTAGCATTGCCTATGAACATAAAAACCAATCCTATAATGTAGCATATTTATAATATGACACGAGGCATGAATAGACTGGCACATGGTACTCAGAAGGAGCTTTCTCTAAATATACAACAGCAGAATCTGTCAAGTAAACAGCAAGTAAGCAGAAAACATATTTTTTCCCCTCCCAAATAAAAATTGTGTTTCCTTTTCAGTTGAGGGCTTTTGGTATATGTAAACGTTACAGTCTAACCCAAACTGTAGAACTTTTTTCAAAGGTGAACTGCCCCAGTGGGGAAGGGCTGATACAAGTCTCTGAGAGATGGTTCCTCTCTCTAATAGGATTAAACTGCACCCAAATCATGACCCATTGACCTGCTAGATGCCATTTCCACAGGTACAAAGCTTCTGATATCTTTCCATTAGGAAAGGTCAATCAAATGCAAAATGAGACAGCTGCCCAGCACCCTATGGTTACCTGTAGTACCACTAGTGAAACACACGATTGAAAGGTCTTCTGGCCGAGGAGGCTAAGAGGAGACAAGAAAAGAATGAGGGAAATTATTGGAATGTCCGTCTATACCTGCTCCATTTTAAAGAGAGAATGCAATTCTAATTTCCTGATTCTTAGCGTTCTCTCCCATCTGTGAGGCGAAGTATTCTGTTCCTGATTGATCTAGGACCCTGATTCTCCCCCTTTCTTGTATTGGTGTTCACTATTGATTTCTCATTCCTTCTTGTTCTCCCTCAGATGTCTGTGAGAAATGCCCTCCCACAGAGCGCATCCCTCAGTATAATCTTTCATGGTGACTGTTTCTCTGTTCCTAGCCTTGGCCCCCAAATTTGACCTCATTTATACATCTAGAAAAAAAAAGCATTATTTCCATGGTGCAGTGATAAGAATGTTGTATTTTGAATCAAAGGACTTAGTTTCAAATCCTACCTCCTTTTCTACCTATGTGACCTTGACCAAGTCACTTCAACTCTTTGGGTATCAGTTCCTTTATCTGTAAAATGAGAGGACTAGAATAGAAGGCCATTCCAGTTCTAAATTGATGATCCTGGGATGTGAATACAGATTCTATCTCTGATGCTTACTACCTGATTAACTTGGGGCAAGTCATTTTACTTTAGATGCCTTAAATGTAAAATAAGGGGGTTAGATTAAATGACCCCTGAGGTGCCTTTTAACTCAAATCTCTGATTCCATGATTCTGTGATTTCTAGCCCAGAATCACCAAAGCTAATGAAAATCCACTGAAAAGTTTATTAATGAAACCACCTCTGAAAAGAGTGATATAATACAAGATGTGATCTAGAAGGTTCTTTTTCTCCCTCTGGTCATCCAAGTAGCTGAAGCCAACTTGTAGGACCTTGTAAGGCCAGATCAAGTTCTATTATCTCCATGAAGGCTTCCTTGATCACTCTCAGGGCCCAATTTTTCTTATGGGTATGTGTACAATCCCCTGGTCCAGATTTGTCTTGACGGCATTGGCCTTTTATTTCTGTCACTACATGGAATATTCAGTAAATACTCAACACATTTGTTGATTATTAACTTACCACAGGAGGATGATGATTCTCTCGTCCACAATCCTGAAGAAAGAATATGTGGTTTTAAAAGTCCTTAAATATATTTACATCATCAGAATATTGCAATTCACTCAAATAACATTCAATCACTTCATTCCAGAACCCCATATTATTAAAACCTTTCAGTATTAATTAGAAAGACAGTATTTGGGAAATTTGGGTGCTAATAGCCTTGAGGAGGTGAGGTCCAAGGAAGGTCAGAAATGTTGCCCATACCACTGGTGTTAAATTCAGACAGGAATGGATACCTGCAAGCTGCAAACTGACTTAGAAAATCACAAATGTATGCTATATTGTATTTTTATTGATTTTAGTAAAGATTTCCCAATTCTGTTTTAATCTGGTTGAGTTATACTCCCAAGGGTTTGATGTTTCTGGCCTAGACTATGGCCAAATTTATTTTAGTGGGAAATGTGGCAATTTCCACAGTTGTTGATATTTTCATTGTGTCTGGTGTCCTTATGAGTGAAAACTTTGTCTCCTGAGACAGATACTCCATGTCCCATGTGAGCCTGGAGGGTGTTTTGTCCACTTGAGGGTTGTCTGTTCAGGCTGTGTTTACTAATTTGGGGAAGGGGAAAGTTGAACTAAGGCAAATACCCAATTAGAACTAGCAATTAAGCAGATGTATAACAGCTGGCTGTTTGATGAAATTCATCAATTTTCTTTCTAAAATGGTTTGTGTATCAAGACAGCATTGAACCATTAGCCCTCAGATAATAAGGATTCTGTGGCCTTTCATACCATACTTGATATATAATATCTCATTCAAACAGATGTAGGCCCTCACTTGACTCAGTGGGTAACCTCCTGAAAAGTTGTATACATGGTAGCAAGTTGAAATGGGAAGAACTAGACCAATTAAAGAGTTAAGAGACCTAGGTTTAAATTCTAGCTCTAGCACTGCTTAGCTGTGTGGTCCTGAGAAGGTCACTTCAGATCTCCAAGCCTCAGTTTCTTCAACTATAAAATGGTGATAATGATATAGTGCCTACTTCCCAGTGTTATTATAAGCATTCTTTAAGCCTTAAAGCACTGTAGTAATATGTTATTATATTTTAAATGCATGAGGAAATTCATTATATAACACTATTATAAAGAGAATTCTTTTATAAAGAAGAGTTCCTTTCTAAAATGAATAATCACCCCCTTCATTAATTTATCTTTTGGTAGGCAGCAAAGCATAGTAAAGCTGCCTTTGGAGTCAGCAATATCTGTCTCTGACATATCCTGTCTCTGACATATATTATTTGTGTGACCATGGGTAAATCACTTAATCGTTCAATATCTTAGGCCACTCTCTAAGACTAAAAGTTTCAGACAAATTACCACTTGGCTTTGGTGGAAGTCCCAAATGACTGATTTTTGCTATTGTCTGATCATAGTGACAAAGCTCACACAAATAATAGATAATGATAACTTCACTCTATTATCTCCTCAGAAACAATGGAAAAGAATTAATTCAGTGAGGTGCCAAATATTTAGGAGCTATTTACAAGGCTGTGATAGCCCCCACTATATAAGAACTTCAGAATATGTCTCTACCCCTACTCGATGTCATCTTCACCTTTTTTCTCACTGAGTAGTATAATAATCTGGGACAGAGGCTAAGACCAAGTTTTGTATCCTTCATGATCACTTAAAATATTATTTAAAAAGACAGAATTGAATCCCTCCTTACACTAATATATTATTTATTGCCTGTTTTATTCCTTGGCACTTAGCATATATTGCTTTCTATTAAAGACATGTCAGACATAGTTCCAGACAGACTATAAAGGGCATGGACTGTGTCCACTCTTTCCTTTGGATTTACAATGCTATAACTAAACATAGGGCTGGGTAGCTCTACTGTAATGTCTTATTAAATGATGGTTGAAGGTTCAAGAGGAGGTGTGATAGTGATATTACAGTGGCCCCATTTCTAGAAAAACCATAAATTGAACAGATATGGTGGTTCTCTAAAGCCAGAGAGAATCTGCTACTGTCAGATACTCTGTGTTAACTCAGCTGGTGCTGTCCATTGTGCTAAAATGAGGTCAGACTTTGTGCCTGGAGAGCTTCTTCTAGTCTCTACTACCACTTACTTCATTTCTAACATTAAGCTCAAGAGGAATGAATCCTCCATTATGCTGAGCTGCTACTGACTGAATTGACTCATACTTTGGAGAACAATAAAAACAATTCTGGATATGTACATTCTGTTCAGATGAATGTCTTCAAAATTCTTTCCCCTAGATGCCTTCCTCAGTGAGTTGGAGCATGCTTAATATTTTCTTCACAGATCACAGCAGTACCATTTTAGATCATGACAAGTCTAGGAGGGAGACAGCTTGGTACAGTGGCTATGGCAAAGAGCAGTGATTCTGGAGTCAGAAGTCCTGGATTCAAATTCCAACCTCCCTAAAACTTAGTTTCCTCATCTAGAAATTAGACTAGATGTCTCTGAAATCCTATCCCACTCCATAGCTGTGATTCTATGAGGTTAGGTTCAATCTATGTTCATAAGATGGCAATGATGACCCCTGCATAGCTGATCCTTTCATATAACTGAGAGTCAAGACACTTGGGTTTCAGTGCCAGCTCTAACATGGAAATAGTGTAGGATCTCAGATAATACCTTTAACTTCCCTGTCAGTCAGTCAGTCAGTCAGTCAATAAAACCTTATTTATTAAGCAACTACTCTGTGCCAGGCACTATGCTAAGAATTAGCAAGAGAAGCTAGGTGGCTCAGTGAGGAGAGTGTTGGGTCTAGAGTCAGGAAGACCTGAGTTTAAATCTGGCCTCAGACACTTAGTAGCCATGTAACCCTGGGCAAGTCACTTGACCTCCATTTGTTTAATCCACTGGAGAAGTAAATGGTAACCACTCCTGAATTTTTGTCAAGAAAACCACATGGACAATATTGATGTGCTATGGTTCATGAGGTCATGAAGAGTTGGACAAAACTAAACAACAACAAAGGGAAAGGGCACAAGCTTTGAAGCCAGAACACTTAAGTTTGAGTCCTAGACTCTAATGTTGACTAACTGTAAAGACCAAGGCAAGTCACTTCACCTTCCAGAGCCTCAGTTTCCTAATTTGCAAGATGGAGGACATTAGACTTCTATTACCTATTTCTCAGGGTTGTGAGGAAAAGCTGTTTTAAAAGGTTAGCTATTATAACTTCTTAGTGGAGAAGTTATATTATCAGTCAGAGATAATAAAACTTTTCCAACCTAACTCACAGTTACAGAAGAGAGCTGTGAAGCTTTTAGAAATTTAAGAGTTCAAAAATTTTTAAACAGTTTATCTGGCTTGACATTTCTAAAGAAAGAGCTTCTATTAAAACCAGGCAAAGAAGTTCACCTCGACTTCCTTCATGGACTGAATCTCCACACCACATTTCTTCCCTCGTTCTTTCAAATCTTTTTCAAATGGTTCGATGAGAACAATGAATTTCAGGACAGGAATTTCCTTTCTTTCCACGTTTTCCAGGAGAAGGATGGCTTTTTCAGGTCTGTCACATATCACTGTGGCAATATCAGCTGGGAAGAAAATTGTTGCGTCAGTGTTAGGCAGACTCCCTGGCTATGGCTTGCCCAAAGCATGCTGTAGTTATAGGATGGCCTGAGCAAACAGATCTGCAGGATCAACATGAGTTCTGTTACCCCCCCCCATCCCCACCCCCAGGATGCTATAGCCTCTTTATTTTATCCAGCAATGTTGTCATACATTTTCATGGGATTTAATTAGGACTTAGCTTCTAAAAGTTGCTAACAGAAATGTGTGCATATGCATCTGTTTACCTTCAGAAGTGATCACACATGTATGCATACATATAAATCTGAGGGCCAAGATGAAAAGGACTGGTCTGTGGGTGACCTAGTTTTCCCATGAGAACTGACCCTATGGAGGATGGATACTTAAAAGACAAACTTCCTGTTTACTAAGTGGAAAGCCTTCAGTTGGAAAGGAACCTCTTTCTTTCCAACTTCCAGACCAGCAAAGAAATTAGAAATTTCACAAAGACTGGAAATAGAAGGAACTATGAAGGGTTGGTTTGGGCAAGGCATATAGACACCCCTAGCTGGATATGCTGTTGCTCTGAAAATTCCCATTCCAAGGGTACTTTGGCAATCTCCTTTGGGAAATGAAGTTTCAGCTTTTAATTAATGTTACCTGTATTAATAATGTAACGAATGGCGCCTGGGCCTAATGTGTCATATAGTGGAACCACCACCATGGAATAGGTGTAGCAGGCCAGTTCCGAGATGATCCACTGGAAAGAGCGACAGAAGAGAAGATTTGATGGGAAGAGGGAGAGTTAAAATACTATTCAGTGATTTGACAGATGAAAAAGAAAATAGATAGTATTGTTTCTCTTACCTCTGGCCGGTTCTGAGCAAAGACACCAATAAACTGCTCTGTTGATGGTTTACATTCATGTTGGAGGAGTCCTGACCCCAGAAATTCTGCTCTGTCTGCCACCTGGGTATACAGGAAAGACAATTCAGTAAGGAAAAAATTATTACATGAGAAATCTTGAGATATAGATAAGAGATTGAATATTTTTATTTTAACAATTGTATTCCTTATACTAGAGAAGAAGTCTGGTGTAGTGAATTCATGAAGTGATTCATGGACTGAATTAGCATTGGGGGCAAGACAATCTGGGTTCAAGTTGTACCTTTGATATATCTGGCCTACCATAGGCAAAGTCTCTTATCCTTTTAGGTAATTCCCTAAGAAGGTAAACTACATACAAGTTGCCAATCTGCATTAGTGGAAGTAGTTTCCTCACCATGAGTTCGCTACACCAATGAAATCGTAAGTCTTCCCCACAACCGATGGCACTAAGTTTTCCCCTCGCTCTTACTGTGCCAGCTAAAAGTCCAGAATGAGGTTGCTAAAGGCCACCAAATTGCTGATGAATCCAGTTTCCTCTCAAAAGATTTGAAGTCCATCCAATATACATTTCCTGATGTTTGCTAACGGCATTATTAGGTAAAAAATAACCTATCATATTTGTCAGCAAAAATATGACAAAAGACATGAAATAACCTTGGAGATGAGTAATATTACACTGATGTCTTAAACTCCTTGGAGTTTATTTAGCTATAAACAATGTCAACTCCATATGCTGAACAGTTCTTACCTCTCTGTAGGACAACCACTGATAAGGTTGCTTGGGCTTCCTGGATCCAAGGCAGGGACCATCTCCTAAAAAAAAGAGGAACATTGACTGTTTTAGCCATTGTGTAAATTGGGGAGACCTGTTTTATGAAAATCCTTTGAGGACTCCATTCACCTATAGCACTATAGCTCTATAGCACTGCATAGCCTCCACTGGCCTGATGAAGCAATGTGCCAGGTTGGGGAGGATTTTAAAAAATTGTGATGGGAAGTCTTCATCCATACACATTCTAGCAAATTATGTATTCCAAGTGCTGGGTAAATGGGCTGGTCCAGAATGAGTATGGTGACACACAGGCTGCTAGTATACCTAAAGGCCAGAGAGCTTCAAAAACATCTCTATTGTGGGCAGAAGTTTCAATCTGGGTACACTGTATGAACTACAAAAGGAGCTTGTGAAGGACTATGCAGCTGCCCTTACTCATTCCTAGAGTTCTTGTGTCTATATTGTAATCAACAGTAAGGCAAAAATATTTTACGTATATGTTTGCAAACAGGAAAACAAACCAACAAGTATCCTCCCCTCCTCTTCCCACCTCCAAATCATGAAGGGTCATTTTTAATGTTTTTATATTATTGAATATTTCTTAGGGTTTTTTTGGGGGGGCGTATGTGTTGAGGGTTATACAACCAGAGGCTCTATTCCATCAGTGTATCACACTACCACTATCTCACATTTTCACAATGTTTTAAGGTTGAAAAAGGACTTTAGATACATTTTTTCATTTGATCCTCACCATAACCCTGCAAGTATAACAGATATTTTTTAATCTCCACCTTACAAATGAGAAAAGCGAGGCCCAGAGTGACTTGCTTGGGGTTATAGAGCTTGTAAATGTCAGAGGGAGGATTCAAATCCAGGTCTCCTGACTCTCAGTTCAGAACTCTTTCCACTATATAATGCCAGATGCTATAAAGCTACAGAAGGATCAATATTGCCAGTTCTCGACTTGTTTCACTTGTTTTCTCATAGTGTTTGTCCTAACCAAGAATACTCTAAACAGACAATTTTAAAGAAATGTCTTTTGTAGCTGTGTGACCCTGGGCAATTCACTTAACCCCAACTGCCTCACACAAAAAAGAAAAAAAATGTCTTTTGTATGCACACACACACAGACACGCAGACACACACACACACACACCAGTGTGTAGAAATCCATCAAATTTAATGGAAAAACAAATAAGGGTGGGAAGGAGTTGCTAAGAAAGAGCATAATGCCAGGGGGGGTAAACTTCCTGATCCAAAATAGAGATTAAAAAGGAGAAAGAAAAGGACTAGGATCTAAGAGTGTGCCTTGTGATTTGCTAATTACACAATATGGGAATGGTTGAACTGGTTGTATATGAAATGTAATGGAGTAGTTTTGCAAGCCCTTTCATTAGATTGTGAACTTCTTGAGAGCAGACAATGTTTGGGTTTCTTTTTTGCCTTTCTTTGTATCCCCAGAGCTTACACAGAATTTGGCACAGAGCAGATATTTAATAAGTGCTTGTTGACTTTTTGCACCATAAGAAATGACAAAAGAGATGATTTCAGAGAATCCTGGGTAGTAGAACAGTTTCAGAGTAAACTGAGCAGAAGCAGCAGAACAGTTTTTACAAGGACAACCTCAATGTAAAGAAGAACAACTTTGATAATCCCTCTGATCAAAGCAATAACCAGTCAGGTCTCCAGAGGCCCTGTGATGAATCCTGTTACCCACTTTCTGACAGACAGGTGGCATACATAAGGTGCAGAGACATCATAAGCATGTTTGTACATCCCCTGCATGGATTCACTTAGTTTGACTACATTTGTTTGTCAAAAGTTCCTCATCCCACTCCCGTCTTTTTATAATCTATTAATTGTGGTGGGGGAATGGTAGGAAGAAGGTGAAATTCTACCAGTTTACTAGCAGTAGTGACCCTTCCCTCCCCATCAAGAGAATTATTTTAATATATATATATATATATATATATATATATATATATATATATATATATATATATATATATATATATATATATATATATATATATATATATATATATATTAATTCCCAGAAGAGAATGGAAGGAAGAAATGACAGGTAGAATAGTCTTGAAAGTAATTTGAAGAACTTATTCTATACTTTTAAAAAAAAAGCAAGCAGAATGAAATGAAGATTAATCATTTTATACAGAATCCTCTTTCTGTGTTGTAATATGTGTATGGAAATGCTTATTTGGAGTTTAAGTTCAAAATTAAAAAAAATTAAAAAGAAGTGTCTTTTAAAAGAAGTGTCCAGAAACATTTTTTTCAGTTGGAGGGTATAACTATTCTATCTCCAGTCAACCTGATGAATATCTGGTCACTGGATCCATAGGGCTCAGGAGAAGAAATGAGGCTGGTGACCTGCACAGCCCTCCCTCACTCAAAACAAAGTGAAGTGCAAGTCATGTCATCATTTCTCTGATGTTATGGTCTTCTTCAAAATGAAGCACAAACACAACCTTCCCATTAGACTGGAGGCCTTATTAACAAGACCATCTTCCATTTCTTAGTGCCTTATGTCCCAATCTATTTCAACTAAACAAACATTAAGTAAAACCTGGTATGTGCAGAGTTCTATGCTAGTACCCCGTGATACAAATAAATTGTGTGTGTGTGTGTGTGTGTGTGTGTGTGTGTGTGTATGTGTATGTGTGTGAGTGATGGTGGTGCTACTGGTGGGGAAAGGGAGTCAACATGGTCTGCCCTAAAGCTCAGTTGTTCTTCCCAGAAGGCAGAAAGTCAGGCCTGTCTAGCTGCAGCAACAACAATCTCTGACACTGGCCAAGGCCAGCTCAGTGGCAGCAGAGTCTGCAGCAAACTCAGCACCCTCTTCCTCAGTCCAGTGAAGGAGGAGGAAAGAGGCAAGAGGGAGTCACTAGGCATATCTGTCTCATCAGTCCCAAAGAAAACAGGATCTTTGAGAGTCTTGCCTGGACAGAATCCAACAAGTCTGATAATGGGTTTGATCTTATTTCAGGCTGGATAAGCAGCCTCTGGAAATAAGGACCTGCAGGATGACTTTGACCTTTTGAAGGCAGCCAAGAAGAGCCTGCTGGGGCAATGGTATGCTGAGAAAGGCCCTGGTCATACAGACAGCAGCATCTATACAAAAGAAGTAAGACAGTAAGGGCTCCTCCTTCTCACTATCCCCGAAATAGGAGAAAGGCTGTGCTAGTCTGGCTCCAGAACATGCTTACTCCTTCACTTAAGTAACAGAGTATGCTTGACCCACAGGCTTGTGTTAATGGAAATACAGACCCCTAGCCACCTCACAGCAGCAGGCCTCACTCTGCTAGGCTAGGACAGAAGGTGAGACATCCCAGCAGAGTCTCAGAGGAGCCAAGGGTCATAGGATTTTGAGCTAGAAGAACATGTGCATCTGGTCACCCTCTTCCTCCCCCTTATTTTTATACAGGAGGGAGCTAAGACTCAGAAAAGACAAGGACCTTGCCCAAGGTTAATGTAAGTAGTAAGAAACAGAACTAAAACTTTTTAGTCCAAATCCAGGATTTCTCTCTTTGTTCCATGTTGCCCTCAAGAGATTGTACCAAGGGAGGGCATGAGGGTCAGCATGAAGGGAATACCATGAGAAAAACTTATTAACAGAACTTTGTACAAACGTATTTTTCCAGCTAGAAAATCCTACTGTCTGGGAGTATTAATTTTTATGATAAGTTGAATCATGTGGATGTCTCAGTGAAGGCTCAGAGATTCCAGGGTAGTCACATAGTGGGAACAATTTTCAGATCTTAACTGGCTTGGTATAAACACCTTTGCGCCTCTTCTCAGGGGTCAAAACCTCTTACAACAAAAAAAAGCAAAAGACAACAAAGAAGCAAGTGACCATTTCAACTCAAAGACACCCTCCAGAAAGCAAAATACTATACTTCTTATGAGAATGGCAACAAGAAAGCCTTGTCTCCACATCATTGGACAGGAGGCTGGTCCCACACAGAAGTGTCATTAAAAAACCAAAAAGGTCCTTCTCGCCTTGAACTAGAAATCACTTTCCAGAGAGAATCTTGGCCTTCCTGCCGAACCCTAAACTTTTGGAATACAGACCCAAGTGTTCTAAAAACCAAAGGCAGGATAAACTACATAACAGTTACACCTCCTCAGGCAGTGGGGTATTATTTTTCAGAGGAATCTGACAATCTCCTGGAAATGACAAAAAGGGTAAAGATTAGTTACCACACAGACAAGAGAAAAGTTCTAGTGCTTCTTCTTCTCATCTAGTTCTAGTGTGGGAAAAAAATAAGAAAGCTATGATTTCCTTAACTCCCCCTACTCTACATGAGGTGTACCTTCACTGGCTATTCTCAGAATCACAGACTCTCAGAGCCTTACAGGATATTAATTTTTTCAGTCTAGCTTTCCTCCTCTTTAATGACCTCATGTTGGTATGTTGCTTTTATGCCTTTAATTTTTACACCAAGATGACATGTGCAGCCCCTGAGAAACATCATCTTGGGATATGTTTAGCTTCTTTGAAAAGTACAAAGACAGTAGCTGAAAATCTAGAAAAATAGAATTATTTATCAAATTAGGTATCTTAGTCTTAATTCATGCCTAGACCAAAGGCCAGATGCTAGGGAAAAGCAGTTGGGCCTCTGATCAAAAGAGATACTTCTCTAACTTTATAGTTAGAGCATGTTGGGATTGGGGGGATGGGGTGGGGAGGGGACACAGACAAAAGCCAGTAACTCTAGTCAGTTTTCATTGTTCACAGAAACCATTCACCAAGAACAAACGTCCATTACTGCACACTCTCATTACTGTATCTGAAGGTGTAGCTTGTGTTTCTACAGTCTTAAAGTGTTCCTAATCTGAAAAAAATGTACTTCAAAAATAGTCCTCAAATTCACCATAGTAGGAACTTCCCCTTGTAATTTGATCCAGAGTGCAGGAAATGAACTTGAAATGCTAACCAAGGGACTTGGTCCAATGGGACTTATTGATTTTCAACGTAGTAAACTCACCTGACCAAAATCTAACTCAGAATAATAATGTGAAGGGAAGATCAAGGCCATTTCTCCTAGTTCAGAGGTTGTTGAGTTGACCAAAAATCTGTCCCATGACATGTAAAAATTTACTTAAAGCCTTAAATATTTCTTAGATAAGACCCTAGAGGAAGAATTTCAACTGTTAAGTCTTTGGCAATATGTAAATCTTCCTCCTTAATTAGCCTATTTATGAACCCTCTAAATGTTTAATTTGTGACCTGCTCACAAATAGAGTTTCTTTGACAAAGTTTGTTTCCTTACAGGAAGTATGATATTATGACTCTGACTAAGTTTGTTCAACTTTTATGACAATGAAGGTGATAATCATTCAATATAAATTTTGGACTTTAAAAAGGGTCAGAGCTTGAATTCAGAAGAGCCTGGACCTAATGGTCTCTTTGTTCTCTGAAGTAAACTCAGAGAATACCTCTTCCTACGTCAACAAAGCCAGATGGGGCTGACTTAGCATTCCTTATGAGACCCTTAACCCAAGACACTATCTTAAATAATGAGACATTTTCCGTATCTTAATATTTTGTGGACATATACTATGTCATAACATGTTGATGGTAAAGAAATCACAGACATCCTGGGTGGTAATTTCAATTGAAACTTTATCAACTCTGTTATCTTATTGTATTTACAACCTATGCAATTAAGAAATTCCTTTCTCATGGTCTAGTTAATCACTTATGAAGACCATAAATCTGAAGGACACAGACCATCTTGGATTGTCCTAAAACAGATTTAAGCCTGAACATTCTTGTATTAGTCAGTCAGAAGTTCATTCTGGCTCCGTGATTCACATAATCATTAACTTTAAGGGAATAAAAATGGATGCATTTAGCCTGTTTCTTTTTTCTTAACCAAACTCTCAGGTTGACAAAGGAAATACGCTAACTTTATGACCCAAGAGAAATGTACAAGATTGCTATAGGTAAAAGAATTATTTCTCTATTTTGCCTGTAAGAGATTTTGTCAGAATCCTAATGAGGGTTCAGGTTTTCTGAGGCTTGAATCTATGTTTCAGCATAATAATAAAACTTAGGTGGTTAACTCTATAATTTTTGCCCTGTGGTAAATATATTTTGACAGCAGTTACCTGCTGCACAAGCTCAAAGAAGAGTTATTTCTCCCATAACAGTCTGTATCAGACCTGCAAGATATATGGTCCATGCACTGCTTATGGCCCTCCCAAGGATTTTTGGGCAGCCCATGAAAAATGTAGAGGATGTAAAATAGACCTGCACAACATACTGCCTTTGAGCCACCGTGGGGGTGCCATATCTTGTGCAGGCCTGGTCTAGATGAATTTT
Source organism: Notamacropus eugenii (assembly GCF_028372415.1). NCBI lineage: Eukaryota > Metazoa > Chordata > Mammalia > Diprotodontia > Macropodidae > Notamacropus > Notamacropus eugenii. Next base: position 343,749,976 of record NC_092872.1, read on the forward strand.
TTCTTTCCCAACATTGTTCTGGTCTTCTTTTCTTTTCAGAACACTCAGCATCACTTGTTAGTCCTTCCAAACCCTGTGTCCTGAGCCAGAGAAGCCAGCGCCAAGCAGTTCTCTGAATATGCTAAGTTATGATAGTCACATTATGCTATTATGTGCTGAAAGGCAGAGATATCAAAGCAGCTCCAGGACCAAACCAGATTATATTAAAATATGATAAAATACATTTAACAAAATAAAGAAAAATACAATAGAACGTAGATTATGTTAATTCTAAGTCAATATGAGGCCTGCAGGGATCCTTATGTATGGGTCTGTTCTATTTGAGTTTGACACCACTGCTGAAGGGGTTCTTTGAGATCATCTGCTCCAACATCCTTGTTTTATGGTTGAGGAAACTGAGTCCCATAGAGGTATAGAGAGTTAACCAAGGTTAGTTAAATAGCTAAATCAATATTTAAAAGTCAAATATCCATATATAGTGTTCTCTGTCCTATACCATGTGAAGCAATCACCACAGATCTGCAGCAATGTGTTTTAATGTAGAGCTCTGGGGGCCCTAGGTTTGAATCTTGTAGCCCTACTTGTTGGCTTAGTGACCACAAACACATCTCTTTGCCTCATATCTAAGCCCCTGGCTTTCTTTTCTCTAAAGATGAGATAACAATATCTGTACCACAGGATTGTTGAGAAGAAGGTCTTTTATAAGCCTTAAAGACCTATGTGAAGTGCTATTGCTGCTCCCTCGGTGTCACAGAATCACCCTTTGTCCTGACAGCATTTGCAGCCATTCTCTATTTCTAGGTCTGGTTAACCCCTCTTTCAGTCCCTGTGGTTTCTGGTAAATAATGATAACTTATTTCACCAAATAGTGGTCACTGATCTTCAGCTAGAGTAAAAAGAACACAGCCTATCTTGGATGGAATGTCCATATAGCCTAAGGACACACAAGGCTCACTGGCCCAGAGGTGTCCAAGACTCACCAGAGATGCTCAGCCCCCTCCTGAAGACTTCATACATGGTCCGAGCATCATCATAGTAATGGTTCAACAGCTTAGGGCTACCTCCAATCACAGACCGCCGAGCTCCATCAAACCCCTGTGGAACCAAAAAGACATGGGCTAGAAGGGAACTTCAGGAAACATGATATTTCCAGGGGTTAAGAAAGCAGTCTATCAGTTCCATTACCTAGAGACACCAATATATAGTATCTTTCCAACTACATGCCACAGACTAATTTTACCTATTAACAAGAAAACTCATTGAAAAAAAATCCCATAACTCATGGACTAGACAGACTGGACATAACTACTATTGCTTTAGCAATAGGATTTTTCCTTTACAGTTATAACCATTTTCAAACCGCATGTAGTGTGCATGTCCAGGTATGTGTTAAGAGGGAAAAATTTCTCCCTACTCTACTATTTCTTTGATAGTATAAATTCTCCATGTCTTGGATCCTCTCTACCCTCATTGAAGAAGTTTTTGGCATTGACTAAAGTTAAATTACATCAAGAAGGACCCCAGTTGTTATGTCATGAATAACAGAGTTCATAACCTGACTTTGTCCTTCAGTTTAGTCTTTGAAAGAAGTCATAGAGATCTGGGAAGTGAATGATACAGAGAGACTCAGGGACAGACACAGATACACACACACATCTATACACACAGAAGCTGGGCTGCACTTGAACCTGGCCATACATCTGTGCATCCATGCAACCTCAACAGGGAACCATGTGTACGTAGGGATTTGCTGAAAGAGAATGGAACCTTCATTAAATAAAGAGTAAAGGGATTTAGAGCCTCAAAGATCAGTTGGGAGAGGAGATTTTACTTACATTTCATGTAGACCAAACCATCTGTTTAGCCCTGCTGTGGAAGAAAGATCAACACAGCAAGGAATCGTGTTTGCCAGGAAGCAACCAGAAACTTCTGGGTTACATGAGTAAGAAGATAGAGGACTAGATATTTTCTCTGATCTCTATGACCTCTCAGACCTCTCCAAAACAGAAACTGTGCACCAAAGATAAAGGAACTTTAACTGTCTCTGTGGTCTAAGATACTCAGAGTACAAAAGAAGGTAAAACAAAATAACCAATCAGTCCATGAATTGATACTCACTGACCCTGAGCTCACTCAGCACCTCTCTCCCACTTCCTATGCTATCAATATTGAGGGTGCCCTAACAGACCCAACTACCTGAGGGCTTGCAATAAAAATTAAGTCCATACCCCAGTTCCCCATCTTTCCAATGCCATAGAGACCCCAGCTCAAAGATGAAGAAGTTTGTTCTGCAACAGTCAAAGCTACAGTAACACTTTCAGAAGCAAAAGTGTGCTGAGGAGGCATGCCAATATCCAGTATGGTGGCAGACAATGATGTAGCATCAGTGCTGCAAAGCTCTGAACTGCTGGTGTCAAGCCAGAGAACTGAAAAAAGAGTGAGTGGCAGAATACCCATATCAGGACGTTGTGTGTGTGTGTGTGTGTGTGTGTGTGTGTGTTTGTGCACATGTATATGTATATAGCTGTGCAGTATCCATGAAGCCTGAAGGAAATAGCTCAATATTTAGCTGGGGTCAGTTCTGTCACCCAAAAATTATTTGGGGCAGAGAATTGGCCAATGATCAGTGAATTGCCCAGCACAGAAGGAAGCTTAAATGATTTTGAGATTGAGCCCCAAAGGATACCGCCTTTAGAATGATAGAGCCAGCAAGTATGCAATAGGGAAAAATCAGGAGGAAAAAAGACTGAAATTATCAAAGATCTCAAGAAGAAAAAACTCAAAGATCTTAAAAATAAGCAGATAAATCAATGGTGAAAACATTAACAACTGAAGCAAATATGGTCACCAGATCTAGTAAATGAGTTTAGGCATCTATAACAAATACTTCAGAACAAAGGAAAATGGTCCAATATTTAATGAGACAGAGGATCCCATGAAATTTGAGAACATAGAACTACTACATGTTCTTTTTGAGTGATTAAAAAGAGAAATGAAAATTAACAGAACAGAATTTATGGCCTACGCAGCAAAAAAAATAATAGACAGAATAGAAAAACTGGAATCTGCAACGGTGAGTTTTACCAAAGAAACAAAATAAGAAATAATAGATTGGGAATGCAAATGTATACAAAAGTGAAAGACATACTGAAAGAGTAACCAAAAATATGTCCTCTATGAAAGTAAAATATACTGGTCTCAAAGACAGGATGCATACAAAGACAAGAATTTCTCCTCATCCTATCTCAGGATCACAGGTCACAATAGAACAAAAACCTTAACACCATAATGAATGAAATTATAGAAGAGAATGGCCCAGAACTTCTGAACATAGAAAATGAAATGCCATTTGAAAGAAGTGATAGATCATCCCTTAAGGGGAGATAAGACAAGGAGGAAAAATCTGAGATATATATATTGGTTAAATTTAACAGTTCATTTCAGAAACAGCAAGTCCTACAAACAATTAGGAGAAAGACCTTCAGATACAAAGGAAATAACATTTTAATAATACAAGACTATTATGCACCCACTAGAAAACATAGGAAAGAATGGAATCATGTTTCAAAGAGTAATGGAGCCCAGCATATAACTGAATGTGACCTACCCTGAAAATCTTACCTTAATCATAAATGGAAAAAGATGGATGTTGAATAATAAAGCAGTATTTGAAATTTTTTTAGAAATTTGAGAAAACTAGAATTAACGAGATTATTTGATTATTGAATACTCCAAACAATGGAAATATGAGACAAATGAAAAAATGTAGCAACCAAAGACAGCAACAGCAAAGAGCAATAGCAGAGAGATCAGTAAGAAACTTCTTTCTAAATGTACACAAAGAGATAGGAGTGAAGGTACAAATCCAGTGGAAGTAATGATGAAGAGGCAGGTTGGTGTATTATGGACAGAATTAGGCAATACCCTGCCTCCAGATGAATTAAATGGGAATACATTCTAACATGAGAGGGTAAATAAAAGGGGAAGGGGAGCAATGCAATAGAGATGAATGTGCAATGTACCATCCTGAGGGCTAACAAAGAGGGAAAGGTGGCCCCTGGGAACTCAAAAAGCCCACAGAAGGAATGGGTGAGAAGAATGGGGGATGGAATGAAAAGGGAGGAAAAGTAGGAGACCTTGCTTTGGTGGTGGGAGGTGATTCCATTCATAAATGCTTTTATGGATGAAGAGAGAGGGTCTTCAAAGGGAGATGAGCTTTTCATGCTAGGTGTGGTTTGGAAAATTTGGTGCTTAAAAAGTCTATTTATCTTACCTCAGGAAAGGGAAAGTTGGAACCTCTGGGAGCAACTGGCACCTGGGGAATGAACCTACCTAGGAGATTTTGAGGCAAATGTAGAAAAAAGTCAATAGGGGCAAGGTATAGATCAGTGATGGGAGGTATAATCAGGGATGTTGTGGGGGAAGGACCCTATTATAGAGTAGTGTACCCTCTGACATCTACAACAATTGGAATTGTTCTGGGACTGAGGATCAATGAAAAACAAAGAAATTCACAAGGCAAGCTCTACAAGATAGTGCTGTGGTGGGTAGATGAAAGATAAAATGACCGAGGAAACAAAGGTTTGAGCTTCAGAGCATATTGAGTTACTTAAGCAATACATGCCAATTGTCTAACAAGTCAGGACCAGGCATTAAAAACAATTAATCAAATAAGACCAATTAATTAAAAGAAAACAACCAGAATACAAAAGTAGGTAATCTGATTTCTAATTGGAGGAAAAATTAAGGACTTTCCAAATCAAGAGGGGGAGAGTGAGTAGGTACTGTTCCCTGAAATCAGAAAAAGAAGAGTCTCACTTCCTGCAGTATTCAATTAAAAAGGAAGATGAAAACAACAGCTGATTAACTAGAATGGGGCCAATTTTCAGATAAGACATATGGACTGCTTGAGATGTATAACTGAGAGAAAACTCCTTGCCTCACTCTTTGGATGTGACTGGGTTTCTGGTCAGCATAACCTAGGTCCTTACTTAAGGGTTTCTAAGCAGCAGGTAGAAATGGTCTATCTTCCCAACCATGTAAGTTTAGGTTTGAAAAAAGTAATGAAGTTTCCTTTCAATTTCCACAACTGAATAAAGTTTTCTCTCAAGACAGAAATTGGAGTAGACCCATAATTGATTAGAAAGGGAACTGAGTTAGTTCCAGAATTGAGTCACAAGATGGAATCAGTGTGATTAACTCAATTCCCACTACCACTTGCTGTTCTAATTCCTTCAGTGGAAGAAAATGACTAGAGGGGAGACCCTAGAATGGATACCTTGGAAACTTTGGTTTCATGAGGAACACAGAGAATGAAGAGATCAGATAATTTTAAAGGTAGAGCAGAAAGAAAGGATGAATAATGAAAAGAGTGAGAGAAATCTTTTTTGGAAAAGAGTGCAAAAATGAAATAAAAAAACTAAGATATAGGAATAGTTGAAGGGGAAGAGAGAATAAGAAAATCTACTCAATTAACTGAGAGGAAATCAAGGGAGGAATAATTATATAACAGATAGAAACAAGAGAAAAAAGGTAGTTAATAAGCAAAAGCTTGAAGACAAAAGGATGACAAATGAGAAGAGGGGATTGAGATGTGGAAATATCTCCCATAACTTTAAATGTGAAGGGATCAAGCAATCCAATAAAATGAAAAAGTGACAAATTGGAAAAGAAAACAAAACACTACAACCTCTTGCTTCCAGGAAATGCATTTAAAAAACAAAGACCTATGTAAAATAAAACTGAGAGGATAGAAAAAAAAATACTGTGCATCAAGTGAATCCAAAAAAACAAGAGTTGTAATCATGCTATATGAAAAAACAAAAACAAATATTCAAAAAATAAAAAGGGATAATTAAAAAAGCTACATTATGCTGAAAGGAACCATAGATGACAAATCCACATAAGTAATAAATTTATATGTTCCAAATGCCTTAGCATCAAAATTCTTAAAGGAAATATTATCTGAGCTACAGGATGAGATAGACAGTAACACAACAGTGACAAAAGACTTTAATATCCTTTCTCAGTTCTGAATAAATCTAACAGAAAGATAAAAGGAGGGAAAGTATGTAACCAAAAAATTTCTAGATTTATAGCTAGAGTTAAAGTGGAGTTACAAGATTCATAGAATCTTCTGAATGAAATTTCAAAATATTTTATATATATTTCTTGGCACCACATGGAACTTTTTCAACAAACAGATCAGGTAGAGATATTGCAAACAGTTAATACATCCCTCATACACCATAACACAATAAAAATAGCAATTGGTTCAAAGAGAACAAACAAAAGACACAAATCCCAATTTAGACTAAACAATGAAATCCTAAATAATGAGTAGGTTAGAGAGAAAATCCTATAAACAATTAATAACTGTGGAAAAGAAAATGATAATGATGAAACAATACACCAGAATTTCTAGGATGAAGCTAAAGTAGCCCTTAGGGGAAAAAGTCATATCTCTACAAACATACATTAACAAAATAGAAAAGGAAAAATTAATGAACTGAATATGTGTTTGAAAAATTAGAAAGCCAACAAATAAAAAACCCAAAATAAGCACAAATGAGAAGATATTTAAACAAGAGGGGAAATAGATAAATTGGGGAGAAAACCATAAAATTATAAATAAAATTGAAAGCTAGTTCTTTCAAAAGACTAATAAATTTGATAAACTTTTAGCTAATCTGATGAAAAGGAAGAAGCCAGAAAATCAAATCAATAAAATAACAAATGAGTAAAGCAAAATCACAACAAAACTAGAAGGAATAAAAATAATCAGGCTGTATTATGCACAGTCACATGTTAATGAAAATTAGAACACAAACAAAATAGAGGAACATCATCAAAAATATAAAATATTCAAACTATCAAAAGACAAGATGGAGATTTTAAATAATTCACTTTTAGAAAAGGAAATAGATCTAGCTATAAGGAACTACCAAAGAAGGGGGTGGAGGGTGGGGAAGAAACTCCTGGTCCCAACGGATTCATAGAGGAATTCTATCAAACTTTTAAAGAGCAATTAGTATCCATACTTCACAAACTATTTTTAAAAATAGAAAAAAGAATACATCCTACTAGAATCCTATTGTAATATATATGTAGTTAAATATGTAGTCCTAATACTTAAACCAGGGAAAGATAAAATACAGAAAGAAAACTATAGACAAACACATTAATGAACATTTACTCAAAAATATTAAATAAAATTCTGTCAAATAGATTAGAGCAATTTATCTAAGAAATCATTCCTTATTATACCAGGATTTTGAAGGATGGCTCAACATTAGAAAACAATCAACAAAATTAATGATACTAAAAAATAAAACATTTCAAACTACATGATTCTTTCAACAGATGAAGAAAAACCCTTTGACAAAGTACAACACTCATTCGTGCTGACGTTTTTCCTATCTAAAAAATACTAATGGTTCTCTGGGAGGAGCAATACTTGAGGGAGATTCTTGGGACAGCTATGATGATGACAGAAACAAAGGATATAAAAAAATGTTTTAAAAACATGCAACCTGGACTCATCCTTTTGCTGGTATACTGTGAGTGAGCATCCGTCACAGGGGAGAGTAGCTTGACACTCTCTGGAAAAGGGAAGAGAGTTTTTGTGATTGTGAGGGTCATGGATCTGAGTGTGTTCCACATATTTTTATTAGATTAAATAAAATCCATTCTATTCTTTTCAGTTTGAGTGTTTGCAGAGAAAGTGAGGGCCTTTTTAGGAAGGGAAGTGAATCAAATTCTGACGTTCTTATTGGAAACCTGTGTCCAAAATTGTATCCAGGACTTAAAATTAAGGCAGTTTCTACTTAAAAAGAACCCACTTACAAATGACTTAGTCATATGAATAGCAGACACTGCACATGGCCAGGCTACTGCTCATAAATGGAAACTTGAGAAAGAACTTGGAAATTGTATAGGTACATGACTAAAGGAAGGAAAAATACCATGAAAAGTAGGTAAACCTTAGAGGAGCTTAAGGAGAAACTTTCAGTCCAGGGTTGACTTGGTCCTGTTTAAAAAAATATTTTCCACTGCAGCCTTTTTTTCATTTCACTCTGTCACAATGCCTAAAATCTCACCTATTAGAGTTTCATTTAGGTTAACAAACTTTTTTAAAGAGCTCAGTTCAGGGGTTAATACGCATAACTTCAGCTGACTTCTGAATCATTACACATGACAGAGTATATAGTGGACACTCACAGGACTTTCTGAATGGAGTTCAGTAGCCACAAATCCGACAGAAAATAAAGGTAAACTGAAGTGGAAAGTTGATCTAATTTTTACACTCAACTAGGTGTAAGCAGGAACCCTGTCTCATCCAAGCTTTGCATCTCTTCCAGAACAATGCTCTGCACATTGTGAATGTTTAACAAATGTTTGCTGAGTTAAATTGAATAAAGCATGTAGTTAAAAAGAGGAGCCTGATATCTAATTCACACACCTTTCTAATTAAATTTTTAGCATGGGGTTTAAAAGATCTGGTGGAGAAGATAAGCACCAGAAAGGGCAAAACTTTGGGAAGACTGACTGTTACCAACTATTTCTAAATTATCAGAGCTAATGATGTCTTCCCAATCATCCTCACCCTTCTTGATTGCTTTCTGCATCATCTGATCTTGCTGATCACCATTTCTTCCTGGATAGACTCTTCTCTACCATGGGCACCTCAAATTAAACAGTCCAAAACTGAATTCATTATCTAACTCTTTTCTGGACTTCTCTATTTCTATTCCATGAGGGCATCACCATCTTTCTAATCACATAAGTTCACAATTTTTGGTCTAGAAGTATTGTGAGTCTCAAATGAGACGATGGATTTGAAGCATTTTGCAAACCTTAAAGCTCTATATAAACACTGGTTATTATTATTGTTAGGCTCTAATCACCAGGCCTGGAGTCCAGTGATGACTTCATTTCCTGAATTTTCTACTGCACTTCTGCTGATTTAATGCAATGTTCATAGAGCAATACAGAAATGTGTTGGTAAATACAGCATTTAACAACCAGGCTCTCTTGGGGGCAAGAAAGTAGACATGCATACTTTTAAGTTTTATTTGCATTATTAATACTTTCTTAGGTCTAGACAACCAACAAAACCATAATTCAAGCTCAGATATGTGCACTTACTGATAGATAAATGCTTACACTGAAAATTTAAAAATCAGCTCTTAGGAGCCATTTAAATGTAGCTCCAACACACGCCTGCTTAGAGCTATCCTTGATGCCATACTTTCCCTTATGTCACATATCTAATAAATTACCATGTTTTCCTGATTCTACTTTTACAGCATCTCTCACATTTTCTCTCTGTTCTCTAACACAATCACCACCATAGCTCAGGGAACTCATCGATTTTACCTAGGCTACTAATCCTAACTGATCTCCTTACCTCAAGTTTCTGCTTCCATATAGCTGTTATAGGGATATTCATAAAGGATGGGTCTGATCATGCCATATCCATTGTCAATAAACTCCAGTGCCTCCCTATTAACTGTAGAACCAAACTGAAATTTCTCTTCACAATCTGACTCCAATTTATTTTTCTAGTCTTATAGTAAATTATTTCCATATACATACTCCATGGCTTTCTCCCTATTCCTCACAAATGATCTTCCACTTAGTGTTTCCATGCCTTTGTACTGGCTGTGCCCTGGAATGCATTACCTCCTCATTTCAGCCTATTTGAATCCTTAATTGACTTCAGAGTTTAGCTTAGACATCATCTTATTTCACTGATCCCCTCTCAGCAGTGGAGAATCTGTAGTCTCAAGGCCACATGTGGCCCTCTTGGTCCTCAAGTATGGCCCTTTCACTGAATCCAAACTTCGCAGAACAAATCCCCTTAATAGAAGGATTTGTTCTGTAAACTTTGGACTCAGTCAAAAGGCTGTACCCAAGAACCTAGAAGGCCACATGTGGCCTCAAGGCTGCAGGTTTCCCACTCCTGCCCTAGTTTCTAGTTCTTCCCAATTACCTTTTATTTACTTTATACGCATTTCTTTATGGTCATTTTCTTCTCTAATAGAATGTAAGCTCCTTAATAAGGACTGGGGCTATTTCATTTTTGTATTTGCATTCCCAATATTTAGCACAGTGCTGATACATAAACATTTTCGTTCCTAAATGCTTGTCAATTGATTGATTTGATTCAATCAATCTGGCTGCTATGCCATAACTTGGGCAGGGTGATCAGGGCTTTGCATTAGGTTGCCAAATTTGGAGGGTGTTGATTCTTCTTGTAATTCTTCACTAGCATATAAACTTTACAACCTAGTTAGCAAGAATAGTTAGTTAAAATAGGAACCAACAGAGAGCTGGCTGCTTTGAACTTCTTTCTTGCCCTATTCTGTCCTTCCTCAATTCATCTTAGAGCATCCTTCCTGCCACTTGCTATGGGCAAGTTTGTGGTACTTGCCCTAGATAGGAAAAACTCTAGTTGTATTTCTGGTCAATATTACATGTATTCTGTCTCCTAGTGTGATATTAACTCCTCAGGCTGAATTTCTGCTCTGACTCATCTCAGTATCTGGTTTCAGAGAAATCCAGGTGCACTAGTTATTCTTTAAAAGTTATTCTTTAAAAAAACCCACTAACCACTTACTATGTTTACTTACTATACTATACTATACTATGTTTACTTCTATGGACCCCTATGTTAGGTGCTAGAGAGCATACATTTAGTTTAGAAAGGACACAGTCCTGCTCTTAGTAGGGGAATAATATACAAATACAGATAATTATACATTATAAATAATTATATAGTATAAAATAACATAAATATATACTTATAAGTAATATATGATAAAGACATTAGAGATATGGGAGAAAAGAGTCTTTGTAAAGGCCTGGCCTAGTCTTCAGCATACATTTTCTTGGATCCAAATTCTGAACCTGTCCTCCTTGTTTCATGAGGTTGTCCCATTCCCTATCTCTAGTAATATACTGATCCCTGGCATTAGGCAGCCTTTGTAGGGGACAGTCACCCACATTAAAGATGACTAAGCCTTGTCCTAGCAGTGAATGGCAAACCCTGACTAGATTAGACTGTTCTAAGGTAAAGTGTACTCAGTCCTGAGCCCTGGGACACACTGCCCTCATACTCTAGCTGAACTTCTGGGTCAGGGAAGTCATTCTAGGAAGGCAGTACCAGTAATAGTATAGGCAGTGACTAGGTAGTAACAAGAAGGCAATAAGAATGGGGAACCTGTGGCTTCGAGGTCACATATGACCCTCTAGGTCCTCATGTGTGACCCTTTCACTGAATCCAAACTTCACAGAACAAATTCTTTTTAATAAAAAGAAAACTTGGACTCAGTCAAAAGGCTGTACCCAAGGACCTAAAAGGCCACATGTGGCCTTGAGGTGGCAGGTTCCCCACACCTGTTCTGGGTTCTCTGCCACAATATTCTTTTCCTCATTCACATCTGAAGTTGCTCCAGAAAACTGGTGGAAAGCCTTATTCCCCTGCCTCCATGGAGGTAGCCAGTCTGGAGGCTGTTGCCAGGCTGCTAATGAATCTCTCTCAGGGGCATGTAACTTGGCTCATTTTCCCTCAATTACTTAGGGGCACCCTGAGCCACTCTCTCCTAGGACTAAACAAACACTAACATCAGGAGAGGAGGAGTGTCAGGTGAAAATAATGGTAGGCAGTAACTATCCATCCATCCATCCATCCATCCATCCATCCATCCATTCATTCATTCATTCATTTGGTAAAACAAGAAACACTTACTGGGTACAGAGTCCTGTGTTGGGTGCTAGAGCTCACGGGAAACTTAGAAAGGATATGATTCCTGTTTTTCTTAGGGCTTACATTTTGGTGGGGGTATAAGATACAAACACAGTTAATTCTACATAATATTCTATAAGGACATTAAAGAGAAGAGTAACAAAAATGACAGGTTTGTGGCAGGAGGTGGGGGACTGCTATTGATTGAGGCAACTGTAGAGAATGTGACATTTGATTTAGGATTTAAATGATGCTTAATGATACAACAAGTGAAGAGGGAAAGGAAAGTCATTCTAGGAAGGCAGGACCAGGAACAACAGGTTAGAATGGAAGGCAGTACCAGTAATAGAAGGCAGTGACTAGGTGCACCATTAACAGTGAAAGACCATAAGAATGGAAGACAATCCAAGAAACAGCCAGGGGTAGCAATGGAAGGGAGTAACAGTAGCAGGCAAATACAATAGCAAATAATGACGGTAATAGTGTAGTGGTAACATCAGGCAGTCACAATAGTGGCAGCATCAGATAAGAGCAGTGAGCAGTTGCTACAATTTGTAATAACCAGCAGGATGTTGGGTGTGTTAGGCAAATACGGTAAAACCTGAAACTTTACCAATGCAAGAAAGCGCAGAGCTTTCCTGAGCCCCTCACCTATACTCTGGCTTCTAGTCTTACCTCTGCTTCTTCAGACTGCATCAGGAGGTCACATGGTGGCTTAACAGCTTTTGGCCGGTTAGCAAACCAATAGGCCAGCAGAGCAGCAAAGGCCCCAATACCCACTAATGTGGTGGCTGGCAGGTTACGCAAAAACTGGCTGAAATCATCCAGCTCTGGCAGACGCAGGCTCCTCAGTATCTCCTGAGCTTGCATCTTCTCCAGGAGTGAAAGGGCAAACTCTGTAAGATACCAAAACAATGCTCAGTGTAAGGGTGTGTGGGGGAGTGGGGGAGGAGTGGAGGAGCAGAAAGATGTGAGAGGGTGGCCAATGAGACAAGATGGCAAATATGGAACAAATGTACAGAGAATAGCCAATCCAGGATCCTTTTAACTTTTGGGCATGTACTGCCAGGGGTAATTTGGGTAACTGCACCCCGAATCCCAGCAGCCCGACAAAACTGAAAACCAAAAGCCGGGGGTACCTTGAGGCTAAGAAGTCACTACATCCAAGTAAGCACTGATCCTGAAAGCCTGGTGAGGCTAGGACAGTTTCAGACTTCTGAAAGTCACCTTCCTTCCTAAAGCAAAGAGACTGCAGGATGATGGGAATAATCTTGGAAGGGACAGACTTTGTATTTGTTCTAATGTCTCTAGGGTTCTCTGAGGATCACATGATTCTCTGGGGTAGTGGCTCTTTATGGAAGATATTGAGGGATCGTGTGCATGTATATACAAAGCACATTAGCCTCACTCAAAGAGAGCTTAATGTTTCATCATTAAACATACTTCTGTTCAGATTTTCATTTTTTAAGTCAATATAGGAAGAATTTAACCCAGTAGGTGTTTTAAGTAGTCCACTTAACTTCCACACCCCCAGTTTTTGAGTGGTTCTCTTCACCTCACCCCTCCAATCCCTTAATATGGTAGAGGCTGACTTAAGTATTAATCTCTAGAGTATAGTGCAAAGAAACGGGTGAGGTCAGTGTTAGTAGCCCATATCAGATTTTCCTTGTGTTTTCTGGCACAGGTAAGTAGTTAACTCCTTCACTTCCTCAGATACTCCATATGCAAGGTTGGGAAAGAAACCTGTGCTGAGGATAGAGGAAAACAGAGTGTGCTAGCCCTGTGGAGTTGGAGATCTGAGCAATGGATGTTACCAGTTACTGGCCATACCCCGTCTATAAGGCTCGGGTATTGGGTCTAGGCTAGGAAGTTTTTTAACAAAAGGTAAATCTTGGAAAGTTGTTTCCTAATTCCAAAAACAACTGTTTTCTTCTTTGCTTCTGTTTCACTGTACAAGAAAGAAAGGAATGATTGAATGGCCCTCCTTATTTCATAGTAGCTCCCTATTACCTTATGCAAGAAGTCCAAACTCTTTTGCCTGGTATTTAGGGCTCTCTACTTTCCTGCTCTATCTTTACAAATTCTCTTACTGTCCTACTCTTTCTACATGCTCTATGCTACAAAAACAATGGATTACAATCTTTTCTTTGAAAGAACACTGCTTTTTTGTTCTCATGTCTTTGTTCACACTGCTTTCTACTCTCAGTATTAAATGAAATCCGTGACCATCATGTAACATAGCTCCAGGTAATTTTAGTAACCCAACCCAATTGGACCCAGGGGGACTCTCAGGATGGGGGAAGGGGAAACTGAGATGTACCTGGGAAGTACTGATGTGGGTGAGAAATGCTTTGCTCAGGTAGTGGAATAAAGGGGAGCATTATACTATGGATTAATTCTGATCCAACCTTGTATCATTGATGGATACTTGTTCAAAAGTGATAGGGATGGATTTATGCTTCTGATTGCTGTGCAAACGTGGTCAGGCTGTAAGTTAGCATGAGCCACAAGAAAGAAACTTTAGAGTAGAAACTCCCTGGTTTGCTCAGTATTTGAGCTATAATGTTTTGGTTATATGGAAATTGTGAAATAGCTCTCTTCTGCCATACTGGGATTCCTCTCTCCCCCACCTCCATCATGCTAGTCTCCAACATATTTACAAAAATGGTGTTAGTGTCACTACCTTCTAGGAGCTGGAGAGAGCTATAGAGGGAATAATGACAGTCTGCTGGTAGCTAGAGAGAGGGACTTCCAGCAAAGACAATTCTGAAAAACGTACTAGCTAAGTGTAACTTTATTGGGAAACACCCCCAGAAAAATAAAGAGCAGCAAATTAAACAAAACCAGAAACAACAATAAGCTTTTCTGTCCAGCTTCAGACCATACCAAAAGAAAGTCCAAAGTCTTTGGATGTTCTGCTTTAGGAAATGTGCCAAAGAGACAGGGTAGCAGCCAGCATGATATCTAGACAGGGCAAACCAGGAGATAATGTCTGAAACCACAGAATTTCCAGTAGGTGACTGAGCAATGAAACAGACACTGGTGAGGGCATGTTATTCCTGATCTCTCCTCCATTTAAGCACTGCGATAGGGTGGGACAGTACATCCCATGAACCTCACTCTTACTTGAACCAAGCAAAGGAAAGTGAAACACAGACGGGGTTTGGTACATGAATACATGTAAGTCAACAGGTAAATAGGTGGATACAGGGAATTGGGAGGGGGATTTAAAAGTAAGGGTAGAGTTGGAGAAGGTAAAGTCAAAAGAAAAACAAAGTTTAACAGTGACAGACTAATGAGAAGTGATGAATTAAAAGAAGAAAAAGAAAGGATTAGAACCACTGGTGGAGGTATGGCTGAGTGAATAGAAGAAAGTCAGAAGAGTGATCTAAACCACTCCAATCATGGATTCCGAGTGTTGATCACATTCCTTTTCTTTCTCTACATTTTTCTTTTTTAAAGAGGGAGTTGGAAGACAAAGAACAGAAATACTATAATAGAATATGATGGAAAGAAAAATATACCTAACAAATGTGTTACCATGAATATCAATCACTCATAAAATGGAGGGTAGCAGATGGATTAGTAACCAGAATACAACAATATATTATTTATAAGAAAAACATTTGAAAAAAAAAGATTCAGAGTTAAAAGAGGGACTGAAGCAGACTCATACCCAGGAGAATAATAAAAACCCAAACCCAATCCAAAACCAAAAATAGTAATCATGATCTTAGATAAGACAATAATAGAAGACTTCACTAAAAGAACTAAGGAAAACTACATTCGGGAATACAACCTTACATTTAAAGGTGCCACAGGTAGTAAAATCAATAAGAAATGTGTGTGTACTGAGTGACATAGTATCTAAGTACTTAAATGAAAAGCTAACCAAACAAATCACAAGGTAAAGAGAAAGCAAAACTATAGTCACTGGAAACTGCATTGTCACCCTTAAGATCTAGACAAATCTAACAAAAAGATAAGCAAGAAAAAAATAAAAGATTTGAGCTAGAGAGAGCTGCCATAAGTACAATGTTCAGAGAACCTATGAGAGGCAATGCCTGCTGGGAGATGCTACCTGGTACAAGATTTTCAGTGACTGAGACTAAACAGGGCCCTGGGGAAGGGTTGCTCATTGTTGTTCATATTCTCCAGGAGACCTGAAAAGAGGTATATTTGTTTGTTGACTTGGAAATAAATTTTTTCTTGAGCTTTGTGATCTCTGCAATGGTGACAATACACTGTCTGGTATAACAAAGAACCTAAGTTTTCTGGGTTCTTTCAACAAGCCTGGGACATGAACAGTCCCTTAAAGCAGAGAAGTCAAATTCATACTGAAATGGTGGCTGCTAAATCATATATAAGCATCCTTGTGAGTTCATATTGACTTAGAAAACCATATACCTGTATTTTTTATTTATTTTAAAAATATTTCCCAGTCACATTTTAATCTGGTTTGCTACTTGGAGTGCTGTGGGGCCACAGTGAGGTCCATAGACTCACAACTCTGCCCCAAAGTATATCCAGGTACTTCTTTTTTCTTATGGTTTAAAATTATTTATTTTTAACATTCATTTAAAATTTTTTTTGAGTTCTAAATCCTGTCCCTCTCTCCAGCCCCTGCCCCACCCATTGGGAAGGTAAACAATGTGATAGCCATTATACATGTGAAGTCGTGCAAAACATAATTCTATATTAGTTATTTTACAAAAACACCAAAAAAACATACACACTGAGAAAAATAAAGAAAGTGAAAAACAATATGCCTCAATCTATACTCAGAGTTTATCATTTCTCTCTCTGGAGGTAGACCCTGAATTATCTTGGATCACTGTATTGATCAGAATAGTCAAGTCTTTCACAGTTGATCATCCTTACAATATTATTGTTAATGTGTACACGGTTCTCCTGGTTCTGCTTACTCCATTTGTATAAATTCACATTAAATCTTCCAGGCTTTTCTGAAGTCATTCTGCCTGTCATTTCTTATAGTACTATAGCATTCCATTACAAACATATAACCCAGGTACTTCTTGTCGTATGAAAGCCTCTGACATAAGATTAGATAACCATTTTTGTTATTCACCAAACAATTATTGAGCATTTATTAGGTGCAAAGCACCATATCCATGCATTGGAAATATAAAGATGAAAACTAACATGGACCCTCCCCAAAGCAAGAGGGAAGAATGTGTGGAATATACTCAGACAAGAATAGATACTGGTAGGGAGTCAGATTCTGATCAGACCAGGAATTAGGAAGCCCTAATCTGCCTCAGGTCAAGAGTCTGAGTGTTTCTGTTTATTACCAGGGTGATTTGGGCACCTGTGCTCAGAAGAACTTTCTGGCTATACCCTTCTTCATGTCTCCTGTGTAAGGTTAATGCTTCATTCTGTTTACCCTGGTTTCTTAGTAAAATTTCTCTTTTAAAACTTCCAGTCACTTGTGGGTTCATCAAGGGAGGGAGCAGGTGTTTAATGAGCAAGATTTAAGTTCTATAATTAGGGACTTTAGTTAATACAGAAAAGGGAACAGGGCCCCGGGTGGTTGGGACCAGGGTTCCTGGTGGGGTAGGAAAGGAGGAAAAGAGTGGAATCAATAGTGTGTAGAAACCCAGAAGGGAAGGATGGTTTAGCCATTCCTTCACACAATGGGGTGGTAGTAGTAGTAGTAGTAGTAGTAGTAGTAGTAGTAGTAGCAGTAGTAGTAATAGTAGTAGCAGCAGTACTAGTACTACTACTACTAGTAACAGTAGTAGTACTAGTAATAGTAGTAACAGTAGTAGTAGTAATAGTGGTAGTAGTACTAATAGTAGTAGTAGTAGTAATAGTAGCAGCAGTTGTAATAGTAATACTATTACTAGTAGTAATAGTAATACTACTAGTAATAGTAATACTACTACTAGTAGTAATAGTAATACTACTTAATAGTAATACTAACTACTAGTAGTAATAGTAATACTAGTAGTAGTAGTAATAGTAATACCAGTAGTAGTAGTAATAGTAGTAGTAGTAGGAGTAACAATAATAATGATAACAATAGCTAAATTTTTATAATATATGATATAATATAGTGCTTGCCACGTGTCAGATCGTGTGCTAAGTGCTTTACAATTTATTTTCTCATTTCTCCTCCACAACAATCCTAGGAGGAAGCGTAATGGTGATTTAAATGGGAAGATCTTTCCCATTCATTATTAAGCCCACGTGACCTGCTTAAATCACAGGAAGCCTAAGTCACATGTGGGGGGAGGAGCTTGCTGAATGGGTGGAACAGGAAGGGTGGAGCAGAGCTGGGAGGAAGTGAGAGCAGTTAGGGTGGAGGAGAGAGGGCACAGGTGGGCAAAGCTAGGCTCATGAGTTTTTGTTTGTTTGTGGGAAGGCCCCAGCAGGGTCAGGGAAGAGGCTTGGGAATGGCTTTGTCCCCAGCAGTGCTATTGTGTATTGACTTCTTGGTTACTATGACAGATTTGGCTTTCTGGTGTCTGAATAAATGGTTTTCTTCTGCCTTCTATATGAAGAGTGTGGTACTTTGTGATTCAGAACTATGCCAGCATATTCATAGTTGCCCTTGGTGCTTCGAATATTGCCTTGGTGATACAGGTTGGTGTTATTATTATCTCCATTTTACACAAGAGGAAACTGAGGCAAACATGTTGAGTGACCTGCCTAGAGTCACAAACTAGTAAGTGTGTGAGGCTGGATTTGACCTTGCGTTTTGCTATCTCTAGGTCTGACACTCTATTCATTTCACCTTCTATTGTGAATAAAATAAACTTCCTACAACTCTGCTGGCACAAAATTCTCTTCTTTGGTAATAGGTTGTAACTAATAATTCTTGTACTTGGGGAAAGTACCACAATATATGCCTCAGGGCAAACACAAATTCAGTTGAAGAAGAGGGGTAGACCTTAGGATACAAGGCCCCACAGGGGAGAGACTGCAGATATTACCCTGTGGTGAGAAGAGACAGAGTCCATATCCAAGTCTTGGATGGCTTCAGCCATGGGATGAGAATTTACCTGGAGGTGTGGCTGTGAGGACTAATTATTCCTCTTAAGCAGGTACTAAGTACAGTTGCTTCTACTTGAAAAAAGAATGCAAATATCAACACTCACTCTCTAAATCTTGGCACCCTGAGATGAAGTTCTCTTTACCATGAACCTTTAACTGAAAAAATCTAGCCCATGAGGAGAAGACTAGGTTCATGTCTTCTTCAACTCACATCCCCAGAGGAGACACTGTACCCTGACTGAATTAATAGAGATACTGGTGCTGAGGCCAGGGTACTAGTTATATGTATATTTACTGTTCTCTCAAAGGCTATTTTTTCCCTTGTTGATTTGAGTGAGGGAGGAAAGAACCCCATAGGAGAGAGCCCTCAGTGCCCAAAGGGAGAGAGACCAAATAGGGAAGAGAAGTGAATTCTGTCATTAAGGAACAGATAGTAATGACTTAAAGGGAATCCTTTTAAGGTAATCAAGGCTTGGCATTAATATGTCTTATCAATTGCTTTCATGTTGCTGAACCTTTACATTTTCAACTTTAACAAAGCATCTTAAAGATTTGTGATCCCAATATAACCCCCCTCAAAAAATTCCAATGGCAAGACTACTTTTCTAAAAAAAAAGGGAATATCACAGAAAATGCTGGACTATTATAGAAAAAAAATATTGAAAGATTGTATATCCCCAAATCAATTTTCTATGCAAGCCAAACATCATTTTTGAAGATAGGTTGATGCACAGGAATTTTGATTTTACAGATGAGGAATTGAGGTAAACAGGGTTAAGTGACTTGCCCAAAGTCATCCAGCTAATAAGTAACAGAACCAGAAGTTGAACCCAAATACTGACTCCAAATCCAGTATACTTTCTATCAAAATGTACTGCCTACACTTCAACAAGGTAATCTTTTATAATGCCACTTACTTCCTTTGTTATCCCTAATTTCTTTATTTGTAAAGTATTAGGGTAAGGGGAGTGTGGATTTGGGGACCTTTAAGGTCCCTTTGTATTCTAAATCCATGATCCTATGTCCTCATCTAATGGTCAAGTAATCCAGATTCTCTTGGAAATTTCTAGAGAAAGGGAAGTCATTAATTCCTGAGACAATCCTTAATACTTTTGTATAGCTCTAATTAAGAAGAATTTCCTCTTACATTAAGGATAAATCGGCTTTTCTCCACTTATATTCATTATAACTGGATTTGTTCTCTGGTGCTAAGCAGAGCAAGTCTAATACTTTTTCCCCATGAAAGTCCTTCAAATATTTGAAGGTATCTAACACGTCATATCTAAATCTTTTCTTCTCTGAGTTACACCTCACCAATTCTTTATGCCGATCCTTGTGTGCCAGTTCCTTATATTAGGCCCTTCACTGTCCTGATGGCTCTAATGTCCTTTCTAAAGTTTGGTGCCTAAAACTGAACCTAATACTGATAGTCTGAACATGTCAGAACAAAACAAGATCATCACATATCATTCTCCGGACACGATGTTTTTTTAAATGCGGACTATGACTTCATTAGCTTTTTTGGATGCCATATTTTGTTTGTGACTCATTGAATTTAAAAGTACATTGAAAAACCCTCAGGTCTTTGTCACAAATTGTCAAGAAATTTGAGTGAAGCACTTCACATGCATTGCTGTTAAACTATGTCTTACTGCTATACATTCGATCCATCATTCTAGTCTAGAAAGCTCATTACGATGTAATGCAGGGTGTTGATGGCTCTTGCTTTTTAACTTTTGTATCATCTGAAGATTTTATAATCATGCCATCTCTATGACTTCATTGAAGTCACCGATAAAAATGTTGAACAGCACAGCACCAAAGATATAGCCTTGAAGGACAATCTCCTAGACACGGATGTCAAGTTAACACTGATCTATTCGTTGTACACTGTAACAGCAATATCGTATGATGATGCACTGTGAATGACTTAGCTCTTCTCAGCAATACAATGAGCCAAGATAGTTCCAAAGGACTCATGATGAAAAGTGCTACCCAACTTTGGAGAAAGAACTTATGGAGTCTGAATGCAGTTTGAAACATACCTTTAAAATTTTATTTTATTTTCCTTGGGATTTTTTGAGGGGTCTGTGCTTTCTTTCACAACATGAGTAACACGGAACTAGGTTTTACATGACTGCACTTATACAACCTATGTCAAATTGTTTGCCTTTTGCCAGTGAGGAGAGAGGGAGTGAAAGAATAAAAGAATGTTAAAATTGTTTTTTATGTGTAATTTGAAAAAATATTAATTTTTTGAAAATTAAAATACCCCACTCATTGATGAATAACTGCTTTGTGAATCCAGTCATTCAATCACTTCTGAATCCTCCTACCTGTACTATCACCTAGCTCAGTGATTTCAAACTCAAATAGAATAAAATCCCCACTGGCCACATATTGTCTTAGAAAATATCAAATTAACATATACATACACATATATGTATTGTCTTGAATTTTTATTTTACTAAACATTCCAGTTACATTTTTAATATGGTTTGGGCTGCAGTGAGAAGTTTTGTGACTGCTTGGAGTCCTCAAGTTTGAAACCTCTGATCTACTCCAAAGTTATTCATTTTGTTCACAAGGATAGTATGACCTTTGTCAAACTGTCTGCTAAAGTCTAGAAAGTTGTATCTGTAGGATTCCTATCACCTATAAATTTGTTCCCAGATTGTGTTGATCCCAGACTAGAAATATAAAGCATCAAAGACAGTTAAGGGATTGCTTACTATTACCTTTCTTAGCTTGGGTTTATACTCCCAATTAATCATGTTGGTTCTTTCTTCCCTGGTCTAAAGATCATTCTTTTGGGCTGAAAAAAATAAAATGAGTTGAGTAGTTCTGCCTTCCCTCCATCATCCTGAATTGACTCACCCATCCTAAGCAGTAGCCCCATGCTTTCTTGTTTTTTTTCTCTTTTTTTCTAACATAGGTAAAACAAAAGTCCTTTTTGTTGTCCTTGGCATTCATTAATTTAGCTTATTCTGTGCATCAGGAATCAGGAATCATGCTACTCTTTTGTATTCATCTAACTGGGAGGCAGTAGGATCGAGCACTACATTTGAGGTTAGGAAGACCTAAGTTTAAATACTGCCCAAGACATTTATTAGGAATTCCAGTTTTGTTAAATGTCTGAATCCCAGTTTATTAAAATGGGGATAATATGAGTACTTATCTTACAAAGCTGTTATGAGGATCAAATGAGCTAATGTATCAGAATCAAGAATAGTAACCTCAGAATCAAAAGAACTAGATTTAAATCCTGTCTTTGTAACTTACTGGTAGTGTCATCCTAGGTAAATCAGGTAACGTCTCTGGGTCTCAGTTTACCCATCTAAAATGAGGGGGTTGGACTACATAGCCTCTTAAGGATCCTTCTAGTTTAAAATATATATTGCTATGAAAAACATTTTAGGATTCACAACAGCAAAAAAACTAGAAACAATTATATGTCCAGTGATCTAGGAATAGTGGAAAAAAGTGTGGTAAGTCAATGTAATATACTATTAATATATGCTAATACATTATAAATATAAAGAATACAAACAGATCATAGCAAGAAAAACCAAAAGAGCAATATACATATTGATCACAAATATGCAAATAATAATAACAGTAATAAAAATCTAGAAAAATTACAGAAGACAAAAGAAGTTTGGGAAGGAACGTAGAAAAGAGATGATTTTGTCACTATATTGTTAAAGCTAATCTTTTAAGAAAACTTAATAAGTCAATCAGTACAACAGATTAGTTATACAACATACAGAAGTAAACAGAGAAACCTGCTGGCTGATCAACTCTAAGACTCCAGTTACTAGGCTAAGAACTCACTATTCAACAAAAACTGCTAGAAAGATTGGAAAGCAGTCTGGCAGGAACAAGGTGTAGACTATCATCTCATGCTATGACATATTGAGATTAGTTCTAAATGGTTAAATAATTTAAGACGATAAGGGTGAAATCATAAACAAATTAGAAGAATAAGGAAGAAATAATCTGTCATGTCTATAGATCAGGAGAGAATTTGTGACCAAACAAGGAATGAAAAGGATCAGAGAAGATAAAAGATATACAATTTTTGATTATGTAAAATGTAAACGCTTCCCCCCCCCCCCAAACAAACCTAACATAGTAAAAATTAGAAGGGAAGCAGGTAATTGGGAAAAAATAATTCTAGCGTTTCTCTGATAAAACCCTCATTTCTAACATATGTAGGAAATGGATTTGTATTTATAAGAATAGTTACCCAAATGGACAAATGGTCAAATAATATGAATTAGCCATTTTATAAGGAAGATATTCAAGTTATCAAAAGCAACATGAAAGAATGCTACTAAATAGTAAATGTACATTAAAGCACTCTAAGGTTCACCTTACACCCATCAGATTAGAAAAGTTGATAAAAATGAAAATGACAAGTGTTATTTTTTGGGAAAATGGCTACGTTAATGTACTGTTGGTGGAGCTATAAATGGGTTCAGCAATTCTGGAACCATGCTCCCAAAATTATTAAACTATGTATATCTTTTGAACTATACCACTATTTGGCCTACATCCTAAAGAAATAAAAGAAAGAGGAAAAAAGATCTATATGGACATAATTCCTTTATGGTGCCAAAGTATTAGAAACTAAGGGAGGCCTAAAAACTGGGGAATTGATGAACGAATTATGGTATATAAATGCAAGGGAATAATATTGTCCTGTTAAGCAAAGATAGTGACAATTTCAGAGAAGCATGGACAGACTTTCATAAACTGACACAGAGTGAAGTAAGCAGAATTAAGAGAACAATTTATATAATAACAACATTAAAAAGTGAAATAATTCTGAAAACTTGATCTGAGCAATATAATGACCGATCATGATTTCAGAGGACCCCCTGATTAAATACCTCCTGACAGAGAGATGATGGATTCAAGGTTCAGGCTAAGACATACATTTTTGA
Source organism: Notamacropus eugenii (assembly GCF_028372415.1). Lineage (NCBI taxonomy): Eukaryota > Metazoa > Chordata > Mammalia > Diprotodontia > Macropodidae > Notamacropus > Notamacropus eugenii. The sequence continues at coordinate 343,773,691 of NC_092872.1, forward strand.
ACATGGTCAATGTAGGAAAAACACTGAAAAAAGGTAAATGAAAAAAGACTGACCCAGAAGACTATTAATTTCCTATTAACTACATCAATCAGTGTAAAACAACCATACAAAGAAGAGGACAAAAAAGCCTAGAAATCCCCTGGGCCAGCAAATCCTTAGCCTCCTTGCCAAGTGGAGAGATATGGCAACTAAGGGTAAGACAATATAAAAATATAAACTAATTTGCAAAACAGTACAGGAGGTTGACCAAAGATTTTAAGTAGTATAACCTTACAGAGCAGCAAAGAATGGCAAAAGGGAGAATGAGTCTGCAAAGTTTAGCATGAGATTTACCTAAGCAAGATCATTCCAAGAGCAATTATTTATGAAACTGGAAAGACAACATACAGATGAGAAAAAATGGAAGGTTTCCAACATTTTTATACATGCGCATTTGTCATTGATGATGCTGGAACCAGCACTTTTGTACTGTAACATCTCAGTAGTGGATGTGCTATATAAAGAAATAAAAATAGTACTTAAGATGATGATATTTGGGGAAACAACTGGACCAGACCAAGTATGCATAAAAGAAAACTGGGTTGGAGTGACAGAACTACTTAGAACGTAATATCTTGTGGATTTCAAAGGGGGAGAGGTTGCTAAGTGATGCTAAAGATCTAGAAATGGCAAAAAAATTCTTCTTTCTCCTGGCACAATATGTTTTTAGTAATAAGAAGAGTTGACATGACTAGAGAAGGTAGTAAGGGATATGGTGTCTTTGGGAGATAGTCAAGTTTCCAAGAGCAGATGAAACCTTGAATCTATTACATACAGCTTACTTTTAAAAAACTTATGCATATATGTATATATATGCACACATATATACTATATATTACATTTAATGTGACAGTACCTTTGTATGTGTCCCCTTCTAAATGTCTTTCTATTCTGTTTTTTTTTTTAGTTTCATTGACAATCTTTTCCATTGATCATGACTCCCACACATTTCCCTCCAACTTACTATCTAAAAAATAAAGCTCTCCCTTATAACAAGTAAGTATAATTAACAGAAGCAAGTTTGTTTTATATTGGTTTTGTCTGAAAATGCATATCTCATTTTGAACCTACAGTCCATCACCTGAATACCAAGAGGAAACAGGTATACTTCATCATTAATCTTCATGAGTCCCAATTTGTCAGTGCATTGATCAGTTCTTTAAGTCTTTAAAAGATATTTTCCTTCACAAAATTGTGGTCATTGTATAAAAAGTTTTCCTGTTTCTGATCACTTTGCTCTGCATTAGTTCCTGCAAGTCTTCGCAGGACTTTTATATTTCATAATCCCCCTACCTATCTTGGCTTTCAGTCCTCAGAGAAATATGCTGCAAATACTTTTCCTAGTTTACTGTTTCCATTGTAATTTTGATTACATTGATTTCGTTTGTGCAAAACATTTTTAATTGTATGTAATAAAAAAATCTCATTCACAAAACTATCTTACCAAAACAATGGCAAAGGTAACCAACAAGACAGAACTATTACCCGTTTTCTCCAACTCCTACAACCTCTCAAAACTCTGTGAAGTAAAAGTAATGCACGAAAGGTAAAGCAATTCCAGGTGTCTTTACAGGGCAAAACTTCAAGAACCCCAAAGAGGCAACAACTGACAAAATGATAGCAGAGAAGGTCAATCCCTAATACACAATTTGTTCACTTTGCACCTCCTCCCTGAGCAGTTTCTGTGCTTGGATAGGCTCCACAAATAAATCAATGGCTTTATATTCTGAGATCTATTTAGCAAAATTACCTTGCTATTGGTAGTCTCTACCAGTACACCTTTCTGCTACTGCCCTCACCCCAAGATTCCATAGGACAAAGCAAGAGAACTCAGCTCTCCCCTCTTTAACCCTTGTGCAGAGGGGTTAAAAAAAGATCCTTATGGTGGCAAACTCACAGAAGACCAAAGAGAGATCTTAAAATAAAACCATCTCAGCAAAGGAAAAAGAGTCACTAAAGAAAAAACTCCTGACCCTATGGATTCACAGGAGAATTCTATCAAATTTAAATTTCAAAAACAATTGATACCAATAATAATTGCAAAGAACTTAGCCCAGTCCCTACCATATAGCAAGTGCTTCATAATTATTTCCAATTTCCTTCCTTTCAATAATACACAAATCATTACCAAAAATTGAGAAACTCTACCAGTCTCTTTATAAAAGATAAAAATAGTTCTAGTACCCAGACTAAGGAATGATAGAGCATAACATGAAAAGTATAAGTGGATACAATTAATGTCAAACGCCACGCAATTTATTCAAGGAATCAATCATTATGACCAAGTTATATTTATAGCAGAGATGAAAGGATGGTCCAACATTAGGAAACAGTCAACATAATCAATCACATTAAAAACAAAAATATGCCAAACTACATGACTATCTCGATAGAAGCAGAAAAAGTCTTTACCAAAGAGCAACGACTGTTTATACTGCAACAAAACAAAAACAAAAAATCTATCAATACAGTCATAGTGGGAACTTTCTGATATCACAAAAAGTATCTACAATCAAAAGCAAAAATCTTCTATAATAAATATCCAATAGAAGCTTTTCCAATAATTACAAGAATAAATGAAGGATGCCCATTCTCCCCACTGTTATTTGATACAGTTTTGGAAATGTAAGCAATAACAATATGGCAGGAGAAAAGAAATTCGAGGTATAAAAATAATCTAAGGGGAGATAGTATTGTTTGTTGATAACAAAACCTAGGGAATAAGCAGATACTAATTGAGAAAATTAATAGCTTCAGCAAAATTATAGGCTACAGAATTCTGTGGGTTTACCATAGAATTCAGCAGCATTTTTATATTAATAATAACAAAATATAAGAGGCAATAACATAGATGTAAATTTCATTCAAGATAACTACAAAATGCATAAAATATTTGGATAACAATTGGCCAAAGCATAAAAATACTTATATACATTGTAAAATATTCCTTAAAGAAATTTTAAAAAACTTAACTAACAACTGACTTAACAACTTCACTAGAGGACTATTTAGTGCTCATGGCTGGGATGTACCAATATAATAAAAATAACAATACTACCTAATTTAATTTAATTTATAGGTTTAATGCTATTCTAATCAAATCATCAAAGTGATGGCTTATAGAATTTAACGAAATAATAGTAAAATTCATTTAGAGAGGCAAAAGAGTAAAATTATCAAGGGAAATAATGAAAAGGGTAAAGTTGAAAGGGGACTAACACTTCCAGACCTCAAAATACATTATAAAGCAGCAATCATCAAAACCATTTAGGATTAGTTAAAAATTGAATAGTAGATCAATGGAATAGACTAGACAAGGGAAAATCAGAATGAACTCAATAATTTGGTATTAAATAAATCTCAAAACATAAATTACTCTGCATTTGATAAAAATGTCAGAAATGACATTTGAATCTTGTCTCTAATTTACCATTTCTCTGACAAAATGTCATGAAAACTAGAAAATGGTCTGGTAGAAATAGTCTTGGACCATTGCCTTCTGCCTTATTCTACAATAAATTCTAAATGGACACTTTAATATTAAAGATTACACTAGAAAAAATTAGAAGAGTAGATTATATACCTTTCATACCCATGGGTAGAAAATGTAGTCTTAACAAAACAAAGGATGGAGACAATGATAAAGAATAAAATAGATAATGCTGATGACATGAAACTGAAAAACTTCTGCACACATAAAACTAATGAAGCTAGGATTAAAAGGAAAGCAGTTAAATTGGGGGAAAATTATATTTCTCAGATAAAGGCTTGGTTTTTAAGATAGACAACTAACAGATATAATGTATGTACATGTAAATATACTATAAATATACATACATAGATAGCTATGTATATACACATCCATACACATGCCAAAAGGCATGCTCCAAAAGATAAGTGCCCAAAGGATATAAACAATTCAAAAGAAGAATTGCATTAGCAAGTATAATAAAAGAATGTTCCAAATCACTAATAATAAGCAAAATACAAATTAATGCAACATCGAGATTTCATTTTACTCTCATCAAATTGGCAAAGACAACAAAAAACATGAGAATAGTCAGTGTTGAAGGGGTTGTGGGAAGATAGACATATTTGAATGAATGAATCCATGCAACTATTTGGAAAGCAATTTGCTATTATGCAAATAAAGTGATTAAAATGTCAGCTCTGAGAGAAGTAGAGTGAATATTGCTCTGCCATCTGTATCTCTTCTCTGGCTGTAATCAGGAAATTAGAGGAAGCCAAAGGCAAGAAGTGTTTAATGAGTGAGTTGGGGAGAGCACACAGCTTTGAAGTTGAGGTGGTAGCTGCCTTTCAGATTTTCGGAATCTAAATTTCAGGAATCAGTGCAGTGCAAATGAACATTTTAGAAACATGTCTTTTGTAAGAAAAATCAATTCTATTTTGAATGAAAGAGAAACTTTGGGATAGACACATGATGTGACTGGTTTGAATGATTGAATTTTATCCCTTCAAACACTATGAACACTGTCCAACATGGTCTAGCAGCACATGTCACTTCTACTGAGGGAGCCTCTACTTTCCTAGGGATGACTTAAAGTTTGGTCTTTCACCAGTCATTGTGTCCATATAATGCTTAATTTGATGAACTGACTTTCTATTCCCATGATTATAAAATGAATAACATACAGATGTCCTTGTAGTCCAGGACTAAGCCAAAGATGGTGAGAATGCCCCTAAATCAGCCCATGACTCAACTTGTCCTGACTGCAGAATGTCTGGCAGAAGACATGAAATTATAAGTTGGAAACTGACTAGAGGCAGCTAGCTGGTACAGTGAGGGCACAGGACACAGGATCTGGTATCAGGAAGGCCTGAGTTCAAATTTCAACCTCTGACAATTATTGGTGTGTGACCTGGGTAATCTACTTAACCTCTGTTTGCCTCCATTTCTTCAACTATAAAACAGAGATAACACAACTCTCAGGGTTTTGGGAGGATCAAATGAGATAATAATAGCACAGTTCTTGGAACACAGTAAGCACTACATAAATTTTAGACACTATTATAGAGGAAGTAAAATTATTTTGATCATATATCTATTTTGTAGTCCTAGAAATGGAGGCCCACAGAGAGGCATTCTTTGTCTAAATTCAGTGAATAATAAGTTCATATTTGTGCAATATGTTAAGATTTACAAAGAGCTTTTCTTATAACATTGTGCTAAGTAGAAGAAATATTAACTTCAATTTACAGATAAGGTAACTGAGGCCCAAAGTGACTTATCCAAGGTCAGGAAATAGTAAATTAGAGACAAGATTCACACCCAGGTTGTCTAATGCCAAGTCCATTATACAACACTGCCTTTCCTGAAGGAATCAAGGTGCATTAGGCACCCAGAACTCAAACTTACCTTCCTCAGAAAATACAGTATAGGGAAAAGGGCACCAGAACTGGATTCAGCAGATGGGTTTGAGTCTAAGAACTGCCACTTTCTAGATGTGTGATAATAGGCCAAAATCCATTTTGGGGTCTTAGGTTCTTCTGTAAAATGAATTGGTTGAACTAGATGAGATCTAAGATTCCTTCCAGCTCTGTGATTCAATGATTTTGTGAAACTAAGAGACTGAAAAGCAGAAATGCCCTTAGATAAGAAGTAGACAGGAGTGTACAAGATAACCTTTGACGTTAGATCCCTGCGTCACTGAGATTCTGCGATGTGAAGGCCTGATAACACCAGCAACCCCCATTCCCTCAACTCAGAAATTATTGGATGTAGGCATCCCGCATACCGACAGCACTGAGAACTATGGTGGTCATCTCAAGTTACCTGATGCTTAGGACTGATTGAAAGAGCCAAGGCATTCTGCAAAGGGCTGTCAAAGGTGTGGTTCTATGGAAGCCACCATGACTATTTCATCCACAGCCCTGCACTGCCCATTCTATGAGGTTCTAGGTATATAAAGTTGATGACTGCTCACAGGTCCAGGTAGTGGCTCAACTAGAAATAATGGACAAAACAGGAGAGTCAAGGAATTTAAGCCTGGAGATAGGTCACAGCACTGGCCACTCCATGTCCCATCCTCTTCTTGTAAGAGATATAGTTTGGGGAAGGTCCTGAATGATCTGGTAAAAGAGGATGAACTGTGTTTAGAAAATTTTAATAGCTTTTTACTGGCATTTAGGTGGCACAGTAGATAAGGAATTAAACCGGGAGTCAGGAAGACCTGAGTTAAAATTCAGTCTCATATACTTATTAGTGTGCCCTTGGGCAAGTCATTTGACCTCTACTTGTCTTAGTTTCCTTGATTGTAAATGGGGATAATAATGAGATAATATTTTTAAAGTTTCTAACACATACTAGGTGCTATAGAAATGCTAAGTCTTCATTATTATTATTGATTAAGGAGTGGGTGAGTGACATAAACAGGTGTTCAAAGATGAGTGTTCTGGCATTTATAAAACAGATTAGAAGAAAAAGAAGAAAAACAAAAAGATATAATTAAGGAAAACAAATTTCTACACTGGCCATCACCAAAAATGCATATATCACTTTGCAACTCGAGTCCATCACCTCTCTATCAGGAGGTGGGCTGTCTTGTTCATTATTGGTTCTCTAGAATCATAGTTTGTTTTATATTTATCAAAGTTGTCTGTCTGTCTTTAGTTGTTATTTTATAAATTGTGCTCTCGGTGCTGTTCGTTCTACATTAATTCTTACGTCTCCCCAAGTTTTGCTGTGTTATTTCTTTTGGCACAAAAATTTTTTATTACATTAATATACTGTAATTTGTTTATTGATGGGAAATGATGGGAACCTCCTTAGTTTTCAGGGGGAGGTGAGAGAGAAAAATGCATACTATTTAAAAAATAATAAAAGGTGTTATTAGACAAGAGAAAGTAGAGGCAAGAAGACCTTATAAGGAAGCTATTGGAATAATCTAGGCAGCTAATATTGTGGGCAGTGGAAATAGAGAGGAATGGATGCAAAAGATACTGCAAAAAAGGAATAAATAGAACTTGGTAACTCATTGGATATGAGAGGCAAGTGAGAGTGAAGCACCAGGGATAACCACAAGGTTATGAACTTGGGAAGTAGTATGAATGAAAGAACAAATTTTGAAGGAAGAGTAGGTCTGGGGATGTAGAAGAGGAGCACTTCTACAGAATTTGAGGTAACAGTAGGATACCCAAATTAAAATACCTCATAAGCACTTAGAAATAGTAATAGTAGCTAACATTTATATGGGAAAACTAGGAGGCACAGTGCTTAGAATACTGGGCCTGGAGTAAGGAAGACTCATTTTTCTGCATTCAGATCTGGCCTTAGATACTTACTAGCTGTGTGACCCTGTGCAAGTTACTTACCCCTGTTTGTCTCAGTTTCCTCATTTGTAAAATGAGCTGGAGAAGGAAGTGGCAAGCCACTCCAGTATCTTTGCCAAGAAAACCCTAAATGCAGTTGTGAAGAGTCAGACATGACTGAAATTGAACAAACATTTGTATAGAATGCTTTAAGGTTTAGAAGGTGCTTTACAAATATTGTCTCAATTATCCTCACAACAACCCTGGGAAGTAGGTGCTATCCTTATTTTATAGATGAGCAGAGCAAGGCAGAAAGAGGTTAAGTAAGTTTCCCAGATCACACAACTAGTAGATATCTGAGGGGGGATTTGGAGCTCCAGTCACCGCCACCCACCTGCTCCATACAGGTTTGTAGATCAAAGAGGAAGTCAGTGCTATAGACAAAATCCAATTCCTGTACCAGTCCTGCTAGAAGCTGTTAGTGTAATCTTAGGAAAGTCCTTTTCTCCCCTGCTCTGACTCCTCTTCTCTTCCTTCACTTTCCTTTTTTGTGAAAAAAATGAGAAGGTTGAGCTTGATAATTGCTAAGGTCCTTTTCATCTTTATCATTCTGGGATGCCCTTAAACTCTTCTCGGGGAAAGGTGACTAATGGAAGCCAGGTCTCAAGTTGAGACTTGAAAATTCAGTTCATGTGCCATCCAGGAAGTCACAGACACTGCAGGATGAAGGGTGGCCCCAGGGAGCAACCTGAAACAAGCCTTCAAATAGGAAGATGCTGCTAATGGGGTCAAGGGGCCTTTCTTACAAACAGGAGTTCATTGGCTGTATTCCATGAGTGTCTCCCTTTAAAAATCTGACAAAGGCAAACCACCAGGTTAGGGGAGGCAAGCTAGTTCAAACTAATCCTAGCTATGGGCCTGTGAAGTGATTAAAACATTTGTTTTTCAGGGGTAACATAAACCTCTTAAACCTGAATCCCTTTTGAGTCTGAATGGGAATTTAGGGAAGCCTCATAGGAATGCCTGGAATTCAGGAAGTAGAATCTGAGGCTAGGAAAACTGCTTCTGCAGCCCCTAACCATGAGAACAACCCCAGAACTGACAGCATCAAGCCTCCTCAACTGTGTATTATAGTCAGTTTCAGCTCCTAGTAAAGAATGCTGGTTGGAGAAAAAATCAGAGGGTTTGGGAGAGATGGGATTAGAGGAGCTTCATTCATAGATACCTATCTCTGGGATTATTTCCCTCTGACAATGATCACAATATATTTTTGTGCACCCTTCATCCCTATAGCTTTCTGCTTTCCACATGATTCAGTGCAGTCTCAAAATCTTGCATGCAACTCAGACACCTTGAATCTGTAGCATTTTCAAGACCATGAATTTACGGAGGGACTGGGAAGTCCAATTTTTTTTCTTCTTCTCTTCTCCCACTCCCACTCCCACTCCCCATATTTTATAGATGAGAAAACTAAGAGTCAGACAATACAAGTGACAAAACTGGGAATCAAGTTCAGGTCCCCTGACTCCAAATCTAATACTTGTACTTCAAAGCATCAAATTGCCATTGCTGTGTGTTCAAGTACTGAAAAATCAATAGTAGTTCTATGGGTCCTTTCTTATCTTCTCTCAGTTCTCACAGGGGTACAACTGGTTCTTTAGTCCATAAAAATCTCTTTGCCTCCCTCTCACTATCTCATCAAAGTACAAAATGCTGAGGGAACCATGCTAACAAGCAAACAGACACGCTAAATAGCCTCCCAGAAATAATCAATGTGTGTGCCTGTGGACTTGCTGGGTCATGAAGCTGGGTTCTGTTGAGTGAGTCTCTTCTGATGAAAGAAAATTTTGTTGTTTGCACTCCAACCAAAAAGTAGTCAGGATACGCAGAACTGTCATGAAGAGAATACTATCTCTGACTTGGTTTCTTGAATGTAGGGTCAGCAGAGGACTGGCTATGAATCTGCTTCGTTATCACCAATGATAGATTTAAAGCTTGTGGAAGGTCTCTTAAAAGTTGCCTAATTCAAACTACTGCAGAACTCCTTCCAAGCTGACGTTGTCTTCAGGTTTCTTAATGCAACAAGTTTTTTTTTTAACTTTTAAAAATATTAATTTTTTTCAATTAACAAATAATCTTTCCCTCTTTCCCACCCCATTAAAAAATAAAAACAAAATCTTTTTAAAAAAACAAATCTGCATAATCAAGCAAAAATAAATTCCTGCATTGGCCATGTACAAAAAAATATATTTTCTTTTTGTACCCTGAGTTCCTCATTTCTCTATCAGGAGGAGAATAGCATGCTTCATCATTGATTCTCTGGACTCGTGCTATCCTTCAGGATAAGATGAAGAAATTCTGTTTTATTATATTGAAGAGGATTTCAGGATTTATAAAGTTGCTTTTGTTATTCTATAAATCATTTTCCTGGTTTACCTCACTTTATTCTGTATAAAATTTTTTCCAGTTTTTTTCTGAAATTGTCCCCTTCATAATTTCTTAAAGCACAGTAGTACTTCATTTATGTTGATTTCAACCAGCTCTTAATCCCCCACATTGCTTTATCTTACTAGTAAGCAAGCAGAAAAGATTTTGCTAAATCCTTTGCTGGCATCTAAGTCAACTATGTCTATAATCTAGTAGTCTTGTCAAAAAAGGAACTAAGATTATTTTGCCTTGACCTGTTCCAAAAAGTCTTCCAAGTTTCATCTGAAAATTTATTTCATTATTTTGGGGGATGATAGCAATATTTTATTATATTCATATGACACAATTAATTTAGCCATTCCCCAAGAGGATAATCTCTGAGTTACCAAATTTTAGTTAAAATAAAAAGTACTGCTATAAATATATTTGTACGTATAGATTCTGGAAGTATTACATAGCACTAAATAAGTAAATTAACTTAGGTAGTATTTTTTTTTTATTATGTTGACTGGATCTTTTCTTGTTGTTCAATTGTTTTCAGTTGTGTCTGACTCTTTATGATCCCATTTGGGCTTTTCTTGACAAAGATACAAGAGTGGTTTGTCATTTCCTTCTCTGGCTCATTTTACAGTTAAGAAACTGAGGCAAAGAGGATTAAGCCCAGAGTCATACAGCTAGTATGTGTCTGACAGCTGATACTTTTGACTCTAGGGTTGGTGCTCTACCCATGGGATGACCTAGCTGCTTAACCACATGTTATCAGATTCTATTTTCCAATCAATTCTGCCATTATTCCATTTATTTCACTACCAATTGAGACTGTTAATTGTGTATTTCATTTCGTCTTGTCCTCTAGTCCTTTCACTTTTCTTTATTCCCATTTACCTCTTTAAAAATAAGAAGGTGGTTGCCTGACACTTATGATCCTGTAAGTGAAAAAGCTGGTCTCTTCTATGTTACAGCTCTTCTCTTCTCCCTTCCTTCCTGATCCTAGTTCTTTCATTTTCTTTCTTTCCTTTTAACCTCCTTCATCTTCCTTCCTCTAATATTTGAGGTTATTTTGCTTACAACTGTTCCCTTACCTAATCTGTCCTCCCTCTTAGACTTATCTCTTGTCCTCCATTGTCCCTATCCCCTCTTATTTTCCCTTTTTGAATCTGATATAGTTCTATATTATTGCTTGTGTGAGTGTGTGTGTATATGTGCAAAATTATATTCGATCTTCCTTTAACTCATTCAGATGAAAGTAAGATTCATGGGATGCCTGTTCCCTCACTCTTTCTTCCATGGCTACGTACTCTTCATCTTATATACCTCTTTAATGCAGTCATGGTTTCCCTCCCCTCATTCGTCCATTCATTCCCAAGTTTAGCTTTGTCTCCTAAGCCAACAAAATAAAACAAAATTACCCATAAACACACTATCATTTTAAATTTTCTCTACGTGACTCTTAAGCATATTATGGTGTTTCTTACCTCCCTATTAACCTATGAGTAAAACATCCCTATATATTCCTTTTCAATTAAACAAGTATGTATACCATTCTCTCTTTCTCTTAGTGCCAACATTTCAAATTTCTATGTAGATTGATTCTTATTTTTAAAATCAGGAATGTTGAAAATCTTATATTCCTGCTCCATCTTTCCCTCCATAGTATTAGACTTAATTTTGCTGAATAGGTTATCCTTATTTGTAAACCTTAATCTCTTGCCTTTCTTCATATTCCAAGTTCTCCTCTCCTTCACATAAGAGCTCTTAGGTCTTATGCAATACATATTGTAATTCCTTGATACTTGAATTCATCTTTTTGCTGCCTGTAGTAAATTTTATTCTACTTTGAAGCTTGAGATTTTGGCTGTAATGTTCCTGGGAGTTTTTATTTTGTGATTTGTTTCTGGAGATGACCACTGGGTGATGATGATGATGATGATGATTTTAAAGACTGAGTCACCATATTTCACCCAGGCTGAAAGTGAAGGGACCACTAATGGGGCAGATACTATTTCTGATTGACAGTCTTTCCCTAATGTTTTGAATGTGAACCAGTTCATCTTTTTCTCCTCAGAAAATCTGATGCCAACTTCCAGCCTCTGCTCCCCGAGGCTAGACACACACACTACATCTCAGAACTCCGAAGCTCAAGAAATCTGATGGCCTCAGCTTCTTGACTCCGAAGCTCAAGAAATCTGATGGCCTCAGCTTCTTTGGCATCAGGGATTACAAACATGTACTGTAATGTGTCTGGCTAGTGAATTCTTCCTATTTTCATTTTGCCCTTTAGATATGAGTTTCAAGCAATTCTCACTTAAGATTTCCTGAAATATGGTATCCAGACTTTTTTTTTCTGATTATAATTTTCAGAGAGTCATAATTCTTAGATTGTTTCACTTTGACTGGTTAAATTATTCTTGATTTTATATTCCTTAGATTTTCTTTTTAAAACTTTTTTGATTTTGTTTTGATATTTCTTGTTGTATTGTTGAGTTAGTGTTTTCTTTTTGGACCATTCTAATTTTAAGTGCACCCATTTCTTGAGTGAAGCCATTTTAAGGTGTCAGTTTTCTTTGCTAATTTTTTCCACAACTTTTCACTTCAGTGTATTTTGTTTTATTTCCCCTAGGTACTCCTGTTGTTCCTATTATCAGGACATTTTTTTCCCTAAGGCTTTACTTGGATTTGGGTCTCTATTCTCTTGGGGTTTCCTTAGGACTCCCACAAATCATGCTATATTCTCATGATGGTCAGAGTTTGCCTCTGCTTCTTCTTAAGGTGAAAGGAAGGGAGTTGTGCTTGAGTAAAGCTCTGCAGCTGAACTATTTTGGCAGAGTTTGTACATCTTGAGTAGTCTAGCAGATTGTGTTCATCCTTCCTTGTCAAAGAAGACTATGCCATCAGAAAAATAATGACATGACTTGCACTTGACTTCATTTTGAGTGAGGGAGGGCTGTACTGGCCACCAGCCTCACTTCTCCTCCAGAGCCATCTGAATCTAGTAAACAGATATTCATCAGGATGACTGGAGATGATCCAGGATGCATGGGGAGACCTTGGCCCCTTTAGTCAAGGTCTTTGCAGGTACTCATCTAGGGTGAAGTCTTAGCATGCTCATAGTTTATAGAAGGGGTAAGATTAGAAAGTTGTTAGAAAACTGAGTTCTAGAAAATATATTTACAACCTTATTTACAGTGATGTGAGAATGATTTATTGGAAACAGCACTGGAATGTTGTCAGGAGACAAACTGAATTCCCCCACCTAGCTCTGCTTCTGATTTTCTGTACTTTGACACTATGTACCTCTATCCTCCATTCTGCTTTTCAGCTTTCTTTTGTGTGTTGTCTCTCACCATGAGCCTACCTACCTTCCCCTCCTCTCCTCCCCCAATTAGAATATGATCTGCTCAGAGCAGGAACAGGCTTTCTTTTTGTTTGTATTTGTTATCTCCAGTACTTTGCACAGTGCCTGGTACATAGTAAGTACTTAATAAATTATTTCCCTTGCTCCCATTACTTTGATCCTACTTTCTTTTCCTCCCTTCCTTCCTCCCTCCCTTCCCAACCCTAGTTCTTTCCTCATCTGAGATCAGGGGTTATTCTTGTGCTGGATTTCTATCACAAGCTTCAGGGACTATTCAGGCTGCATTTTGGCTGTTCAGAATGCTCTGAAGCTGCTCTCTCTGCTAGACTAAGGCTAGGTTAGGGCTTTTTTGTGACTAGGGAGGCCTCAGGGTCAGTTTCCTGGAGTACCTCACTGTACCACCCAGAATGTCCTAAGATTGCTCCCTCCAGAGCTGAGCTTTAGCTGGGCTTAAGTCTCTGCCTGGCTTGGGCAGAGAGTGCTATGCTAGATGGGCCCCAGAATACCTCTAAGTCACTTTTCTGTAGCCCTGAGCCTTTTCCCTTTAGAAAGGTTTGGGTTTGGCTCTGCTTTACTTTAGAATTTTGGGCAGGAAGGGCTGGAACTACCCTTACTTTAACTTCTCTAGTCCAGGATCTCCAAAGGACTTTAGAGGTCCATCTGTGAATTCCTGAGTTAGGAGTGGTAGGGGTCTAGGGGTGATTCTTTCTATGGCCTAGCAGAGTAGTGCATCTCCAAGTCCCAGTGGGAGTATTTTGAGGGATCCCTATTCCTCAGTATCTTAGGACACCACCATCTACCTATAATCCTCTAGACTCTGTTTCTCATGACCTGTTCTACATGTGGCCACTTCCTTTTCTAAATGTTCCTAAATCACCCCCATAATAATTCACCTTCTAGAATTTTGGTTGAAATTGAAGTCAATTTCTCTGACTTATATTGTGTAGATACTTTTCTTTTTTAAGAAAGGGGTCAACATTTGATAAGATTTAGTGACATATTAACCATAGGCACTAAAGCAAAAAGGAAGATAGAGATACATTCTAACAATTTCATGTGGCTGCCAGCGTCAGTATTTATTTCTGATGGCATATGTTCCCATCTGGTACACCTTACAGCTTGGTCCTGTTTAATGTGAATAATGAATATGGGGAAGTAGATCTATGTATTCAAACTCGCACTATTTGAAATTATAATTATGTAAAATATGGTAATTGGTTGTAGTCCAATGGAAATGTGCTCTGCCAATTTGAATACGGTGATCACTTCATGGGATTCATTATACATTCTAGGTGATCACTTCATGGGATTCATTATACATTCTAAGGCATCTCAAAAAATGGTTGAAATTTGCATCTCATTTATTTAGTTGTCCTAAAAATCTAAAAAAAAATAACTCCAGTGAATCCAGGAATGTTTATGATAAACTTATATTTAACCAGATTGTTGGTTTTTTAAGATATATTACAATACAATAACTGAAATGAATAGATTTAATATAATGAATTCTTAGGTAGATGACAGCCACCTATCCATCAAAATAGGTACTGAACAAAAGAAGCTCTCCAAGAAGAAGCTATGTGCTGATCCAAAAGTGGAATGGGATGCCTTGGAAGGTAGTGGGTCAGTCTTACTCTCAAATAGATCAGTTATCTCATCAATGCGGTTATTACCACTGGTAATACAATTTATTCATACTTTCCATCCTGTGTGACTCTTGCCCATCCCTTCCTATAACTTTATCACAGGGCTTCCATTCAATTCAGTATTGGGTAGGGATAGGGACCTTCCTTACTTCCTCTTGAAATGTAGATGGATTTGAATTGAACACATAGGCATGAGCTTTCTCTTACCATATGACCAGGCTGCCTTTTTTTTTCACTCATATTTCTTTAATGACATACTTTACATAGGTTTTCCATTGTAATGTCTAGTTTTTAATGTTTTACATTCTGCTCATGATTACTATGTATCTCCCATATTACATTGTGGGTTAGTCTCAATTTCACCTTTTTTTTTTTTTAGAAGATATAGCATTCCTTGACTTGAAGATATAAAACAATACAAAGAATGTTGATATTGAAAAGGTGAATCTTTTTTCAGAAAAGTCCAATTCAGAAAAAGATTCAGAAAAATTCAAATTCAGAAAATTTTTTTCAGAAAAATCAATTAAGAGAAAAAATTAAAAAGAATTTTGTAATTTCCTAAAGGTAAACCAATTTGATCTACTTTTCCTTTTCTATTTTGGGTCCAACTCATTCTCTATTTGAACTCTCTATTCAAGATATGTAAACTGTTGGGCATGTTCTATAGGTCATCTATCCAACCACATGTAGTCTAGATAATAGACGTTCTTTATTCATTTGATTTTTTCCTGTGAGGCTAGTTATAATGAACTCTTTTGGGTGACTGTGTATCTAAAAGAAGTCTCTGCAATACTCCAAGTGTTAAGGCAACTGACACGGTATCATAAGGAGGATCTAGGAGTGTCTCATTAAAGAATCTCTCTTCATCTTGAACTTTCTCTGTGACAGCAATATTGAAGACCATGGATGAGTACGTTTCTCTGGTTCACTGCCTCACTTGATATTTATACCCAAAGAACATTGGTGTTCAAAAGATATTTTGTTTTGTTTTAGGGAGCTTGTGTATAGTAGGTTTCCCTTTACCTCTTCAAAGAAAGACTGGATAGCCACTTGTGTATCACAGAGGAGATGCCTATTGAGGTAGAGATTGCACTATATAACCCGTGAGATCCATTCAAGGTATTCCTTCAGAGTTTGAGAGGTAGAAAGGACCTTATAGGTCATCTAGTTCAACTCCCTCATCTTACAGATTATGGAATTGAAGCCCAGAGAATATAAGAGACTTGCTCAAAGTCACATGGGTAATAAGATATCTATACTTGGATGATAGGACTTTTGTATGATGAGGTCTTAGCATGGACAATGAATGAATCATCTATAGCATGCACCAGCTCTTTAAGTACACTGGAATAATTTTTATGGGGAATGGGATTTGGACTTGTCAAAGAGGTCATTTGTTAATATATCCTTCCATATCTTGAGTTGCAACACAATATTATTCATTTCTGTTGTTTCTTATAGTCCAAAGGCCATTACCCTTGGCATGGAAAATAGAAGCAAATTAAATGCTGGGAAGATTTGACATTTTCTTTCATCAGTTATCATCCACTCCCAAGTTAGATGGCTTCTTTGATCCTCCCCCTTTCCTCAACAGCTAGAATAACATTTTTTTTGTCCTCAGCATTTATCCACTGCATCAGTTCATTCTGAGCATATTAGACTCAGCTCAATTCTTACAGTACAGCACTATGCTTTTGTATTAACAGTGCATTGACTACCCTTGTACTTTCATCTTCTGTTCATGCCTTTCCAACTGTGAGATTTAAGGATGCTGGGATCTGGCCCTGACTAGGTTCTGACTGTTAAAACCCTTCAATTATATTAAGTCATTTGAATTTAAACAGCACCAATTAGAGAACAAGTGGACTGCAAGGGGCAATGGTTAGATCAGTTCTTCCAACTTCACATTGAAATGGCTTGCAATCAAGCCCCAAACTGTTTTCCCCAAGTCTTTCTGCTGAAGTAATGACATAGGAACCAAGAGTTCTATATAAGAAAAAAAATGTGAAATTGTGATCACTTTCATCTTTCACTGCCTTGATTGAAATATGACTTCACCACTGAGTGGAGCTGTCTTTGAGGGGAGGGTGGAAGTAGGAGGACCACCAAGTAGGAGGCATGGAAGATATTATATTTGGGGGAGAGAAGAGCAAATTTGAATTTAAAAGATGTTATAGAATATGTCTCTGTTCTGTAAGGACACTATTTGCTATCTAAAGATATCTACACTTGGATGATAGGACTTTTGTATGATGAGGTCTTAACATACTCATAGTTTATAGAAGGGGTTAAGATTAGAAAGTTGTTAGAAAACTGAGTTCTAGAAAATATATTTACAGCCTTATTTACAGTGATGTGAGAATGATTTATTGGAAACAGCACTGGAATGTTGTTAGGAGACAAACTGAATTCCCCCACCTAGCTCTGCTTCTGATTTTCTGTACTTTGACACTATGTATCTCTATCCTCCATTCTGCTTTTCAGCTTTCTTTTGTGTGTTGTCTCTCCCCATGAGCCTACCTGCCTTTCCCTCCCCTCCTCCCCATATAATAATAATTATACTATTAGAATATGATCTGCTCCAGAGCAGGGACTGACTTTCTTTTTGTTTGTATTTGTTATCTCCAGCACTTTGCACAGTGCCTGGCACATAGTTTTAATAAATTATTTCTCTTGTTCCCATTACTTTGATCCTGCTCTCTTTTCTTCCCTTCTTTCCTCCCTCCCTTCCTAACCCTAGTTCCTTCCTTTCTTCTTTCTAATTCCTTCTTTCCTTACCCTAATTCTTTTCTTACTTTCTTCTATCCATCCATCCATCCATCTTTCCTTCCTTCCTTCTTTCCTTTCTCCTTCCTTCCATCAAGTACTGTCTCAATTTTAAAACTTTTTTCTCTAGTGCTTAACCCAGTTTTAGCATTTAATAAATTCTTTTTCTTTAGTTTATTCACTCAAGGAGCTTATAACCTAGTCTATCTGCGGGATACAATCCAGGACACAGGTTAGTAAAATCAAGGTAATTTGGGAAGGAAGAGTGTATGAACAACTAAGGATAAGTGTAGGCTTTATAGAAGAGGCAACTGAGCTGAGGTTTGAAGGAAGAAAAGGACTCTGAGAGACAGGTGAGGAGGGAATTCATTCCAGGCATGTGGATGGTTTAGGCAAATATACCAAGCTAGGAGATAAAATGTTGAGTTCAAGGAACAGTCAATTTGGTTAAAATGTGTTAAGTTTGTAAAGGGGAGTAATGGAAAGGATGTTGGAGCCAGATTATGAAGGGCCCAATACACAAGGCTGACACATTTGTGTTTTATCTTAGAGGCAAAAGAGCCATAGAAGATTTTTTTTTCTTTAAGCAGAAGGGCAGCATGGTAAAACCTATGCTTTAGGATGATTATTTTTGCAGCTATGTGAGGGATAAACTGGAGAGACAAGGGACTAGAAAGAGGCATACCAATTGGGAGGCCATTTTAACAGTTTAGGGGAGAGATAAAAGAAGTCAAAAGAAAAGGTGATGGTCATGTGAGTAGTATGAAAGGTATAGCTAAGCGAGCTGTGGTAAAATCAACAAGATTTAGCAACTCAGTATTTCTAGGATTAAGAAAGGAGATCAAGGATTATTCTGAAATTAGCAAAGTGAGTGACCAAGAAGATATTATCCTCTTCAGAAAAAGGAAAATTTAAAGGAGGAAAGACATTCAATTCCACTGTTGCTCTACATGTTACATTTGAAATGCCAATGGGATATTCGGGTAACCATTTCTAAATGGCAGCTGGCAACATGGAAGCAACATTCCTAGGTTTAAATATATAGATTTGGGGGTCATCTAATTAAACTTATGTGAGTTGACCAAAGGAGAGAATGTAAAGAGAGAGGAGCCAGTGTGAGGCTTGGGCTTCTCCTTTCCCAGCTTTCACTGGTTCCTCTTCTTCCTCTTGACCCTTAACTTTGGACATTTTCCAAGTTCTCTAACCTTCACTTTCATTCATTGCCCTTCCCAGGTGTAGCTGAAATGTAGAAAACACATCAAAGGGTATAATCACTAATTGCTCTGCTTCATACAGTTATAAATGGGGACGGATCATTCCAGTTTCCAAGGTTTCCATATTCTCATGGTCCTAGGGGGTTCATTGTAACATTAGGAAATTTCAGAGCCCAGAAACTGATCAACTTTTTTCAAATCAGGCACCTAGTTTTTGCAGCCAGGCCTCTAAACCTGATAGTTCTGTCCATTCAGGAAGCTGGGGGAAGGATTTGTTAAACTAAGCCTGCAAATCATAAAAAGTAAAAACCTAGTTTATCAAGTACTATTTTGAGTGCCCTTGTCTCATACAAGGTTATTCCAAAACTCCAAATAAAAAGTATGATAGGTAAGATACCTCCTAGATCTGATCTTTGCTTACTGAAGTCTGCTTTAGGAAAATGTTGAGGGGAACAGAAGGGATGTTCATATTTACCTGTCTTTTTCAAGACACTGAATTGGCAAGAACCTATGAGCTTTTTACTCTTTATTCCTTGTCATAAATTTACCACCTTAGTCTAGGAGTAGCAATGATAGGAGGAAATTGAAAAGACCTTCTAGTAACTATAAACCCTGGTGGCCTTAAAATAATTGCCATTCAGAATTTTTCCTGCTAGATACTTTTTTTCTTTTTTTAGTTAACCGGTCATGTCTAACTCTTTGTGACTCCATCTGGAGTTTTCCTGGCAAAAATGCTAGAATGGTGTGGCATTTCCTTCTCCAGCTCATTTTACAGATGAAGAAACTGAGACAAACAGGATTAAGTGACTTGCTCAAGGTCATAAAGCGAGTAAGTGTCTGAGGCTGAATTTGAACTCAGGTCCTCCTTACCCCAGACCCTGTACTGTATCTACTGTTCCACTTAGCTGCTAGAGACACTCTTGGTAGATCTGCAGCTCTATCCATCCATTACCATCCATCCAGACTTAGAGATCACATGAGAAAAGGTATACATTCCAGAAAGGAATTCCAAATGTTAGGCAAGTAATAATTTCTACTTATGAAGGTCCCTCAGAAAATGCATCTCTGTCCTTTCTTTGCAGAGGTGGGGGACCATGGGCGTTGAATTTGCATGTACTATCAGAATCAGACCCCTTCCACTCCTCCTCTTTATTTTCTAGTGTTTGTTACAAGAACTGGCTCTCTGGAAGGGGGAGGGATATAGTCAGACATAAAGGTGGTATAAAAAGATAGCAATACAATTTAATTTAAAAAATAAAGCCTCTCGATTACCCCTAGAATTCAATAGGAACATATTGAAAAGCCAAACCTTACAGTGCATTGTGGGAGGCTATGACACCTCAGCTTTCTTAAGAATATCGTTCTACTTCAACACAAAGCCACTTCTGTTTCTCAAACAAAAGATCCCAACACTCTTCACAAAACAGGAAGATCATCTCCTACCTTTTCAGTCTCTGAGATGTCTCAGGGCAGGGGAGACATCGAAATTTGTTATTGGGCAGACACAACTCTTCTCTTTATAAAGGATCATGAGCAGCCGGCAAGCTGCACTTGCTGTGCAGGGGAAGAACCCTCACAACATTTTGAGAACGAAAGGCCTTTGGATACCACTGCAAGTGCCTCTGTGCAGATCCAAAGCAATTGCAACAGACTTACTGTTCTGAGATGCACTGGCTATTCCTTAGAATGTATCCTCTGTCTATGATCCAACCAGTGCAGAGTTGAGAGGAAATCTGGCGCAAATTTGGGCTCAGAAAAGTTCTTGCTGAAGAACTGTTGGCTGCAGAAGACCCTGCCCTCTTCCCCATCTGCAAACAGTTGGAAGGAGTTAAACTTGGCTAACGTGAGCTTAGCCTGCATTTGAGACCTCACTGATGCTGCCCAAGACTGTAACCCTGGCTGTGCTGGACTTATCTTGAGTGAGTGGGCCAGGCACCCTCTTTCCTCTGCTCCTTCCAAGGGGCATGCTTTCATTGCTGGCAGCATCTGGGGCTAAATGATAAATTGTTTTAACACGTTCGTTTAGAAAGCAGATTGGAAATTTAAGCGATCTCTATTGGCAAGAATGAATGAGTATAAAATGTTCAGCTGGGTAATTTTAATAAACCTGTCCTGGCTAATTCAGCTGAGCACAGGAAGCATGATGATTTCTACATCGACAAGGGGGAGGCAGATTACAACAAGAAATAGAGTTAATGAAGGTGAGCAGGTAACTGATCTACATAAAGTTTATTCACTCCTTGAGAATGACAAAATGCAACCTAAGTGAGCTGCTTAGAGACATTACAGGCAAAACTGTCTTCCACTATTCTGGACAAATCTGATGTGTCAGCAGAGGCCCAAGCTTTTAACAAGGTCTTTCCAATCCACAATCTAAATTTGAGAAAAGTCTATCAGTGGCAGATGTAATTTTGATATTCTTGGGTCTACGGTTGAAATGTACTTAAGATGGTCTGAATGTCTTCATTCTGAACAATCTGAACTCTAACCCTTTGATCCTAATCAGGAAAGGAGCATTGAAACATGAGGTCTAGTCCTCATGATTTTTCAATACCTTGTAGTTTTGCCAGAACTTTTCAAGATATCTGGGGTCCATGAAGATGCAAACCAGAGTGCCAAGTAGATCAGCTACATTCAACCTTAACATACCCTGACCTTCCCACTTCTCCCCTCCCCCTCCCCAGCCCCATCTTCTTGAAGGAGCTCTGTCTGAGACTTTTTGTCTAGGTTAAGATTATGATGCTTTACTTGATGTGGGAGTGGAGACAATAGACCTGAAAAATGTTTGCATGTTTAAACAAAATTAAATTAACGTAAGAAAGAGTCTTCTAAATTATACAGTGTTAAAACAGGAATTCATTAATTTCTTAGCCTCAGGGAAATCATAATTCCTCCTATGGTGAATTTATGCTACACGAATGTAAAAAAGACTGCACACCCCCGTAGTCTCTTAGTTTTCTGACTATTCAAGGATCACCAGGAATAAGTGTTATTTGTCTCATTTTTAGAGCCATATAAATGCAGGCTGTGAGAAAACAGACTGGGAAAAGTTAAGATATTAAGCCTCAATGTTCTACCCTAAAGGGCTTACATATACCATGTACATAAATAGGGACATAAAAGATACATGTAGAACAGATGGAATGTAACCTTAAAGGAGAAAGTATGATAAATGTGGGGGATGAGAGGTAGAGAATAAGGAAAGATGGACAACCAGGAAAGGGAGATATGGGTGATAGCCAGTACAAAGATATGGAGACTGGAGGTAGAACTGTGTGTGTAAGGAACAGTAAGTAGGTCAATATGACCTGTCTGCAGTGCACATAGAGTAGAATAATGTATAAGAAGACTGGAAAGATAGAGATCAGCTTATTAAGAGCTTTAAATAATAAACACAGGAATTTATATTGCACCCTAGAAATAATTAGGTGTCATTGGAGTTTATTGAGTAGGGGACTGAGACATTTTAGGAAAATCACTTTGGCAACCATGTGAATGGATCAAATAGAGAGAGACTGGAGGCTGGGTGCCCAGTGCAATTGTAATAGTCCAAGTGAAAGGTAATGGGAACCTGAACTAGGGTGGAGTCTGTGTAAGGAGAGGGAAGGGATATATTTAAGAGATGCTGTGGAGGTAGATATGGCAAGATTTGGCAATTAGTTACACATATGGGATAAGTGAGAGTGAGGGCTTGGGGATGACATTGAGGTTGTGAACCCAATGGATAGGATGATGGTGTTACCCTGGATCATAATTGGGAAGTTCAAAAGAAGGTTGCATTTAGGGGGAAAAATAGTGAATTGTTTTGGACACATTAAATTTGAGAAGTCTGTGGGACATCTAGTTTGAAATGTTGAACAGGATGTTTTTAACATAGAATTGGAGTCTAGGAGAGAAACTAGAGTTAGATCTAAGAAGCATCAGTTTAGAAATATATTAACTGAATCCAGGGGAGCTTAGAAGAGAGTAGGAGAGGCCAAGAGTAGATGGGTTTTTCAAGGAGATTAATCCCATTCTGATGTGATCAGTGGAATTTTTATTGTCTTAAGTTAGGATTTTTCACTTGGCTTTTCCTAAATCATGTCCCATTTTAACAGCAATAAGAGTTCTCATTTTATAGTGCTTAACAGTCCACAAAGTACTATACAACCCACAAAACATTTTACTGACTCTACAACATACATGACACTTTCACCAAACTATGAAATCAGAGGAAGACCATGTCTATTACTTTCCTATGCATAAAAGGGCATCAGCCATAGCTGATACTCTTTAAATGTTTCTTATGGGGATTTAAAGACAAAATAAAACAAAGCAGCAAACTATCTTAGACTCTAAGTATAATACAATACCCAGAGTTGTAGATCCTGACATAAGTCTATGGCCAAATCAGTCTTTTCACCTCCTTCGAAGATGTCTTGAGTTTTTCCACTTCTGTGGCTTTGTCCATACTGTTCCTCCTCTTCTTTCCTCTTTCCACCAGTTCAACGTTTATCTATCCTTTACAGCCCAGCTCAAGTTCTGACTTCTCCATAAAGACTACTTTACACCTTAACTCTCAATCCCCAAGTTCAAGCAATTTCTCCATCTACCTGCTCAATATGTTTGGCAATGCATTGTATACTCGCCTTGGGAAAATCTCTTGCATCACTGTTTTGAAATGTTATTTAAATACTTCACTGTTATTTTATTTTTTCTCAAGGAACACTTATTAAACACCTACTATGCACCAAAGCACTGTGCTAAGAACTGGGGATACAAAAAGAGAAAAAAGAAAGTCCTTGTCCTCAAGGAGCTTACAATTTAATTCTGTACAATGTTTTGTCATTCTTCAACTAGACTACGAGCTCCCTGAAGGTAAGGAGGGGGGAGATCTTATTTATCTCTGTCTATCCCTCTAATGCAGCTAGATGGCTCAGTGGCTAGAGCACTGGGTCTGGAGTAAGAAAGATGAGTTCAAATCCGATCTCACACATTCACTAGCTGTGTAACCCTGGGCAAGTCACTTAACCTCTGTTTTCATTAATCCATTGGAGAAGGAAATGGCAAACCATTCTAGTGTCTTTGTCAAGAAAACCCCATGGACAGGGTCACAAAGAGTCAGATCACTGAACAACAATCTCTAGGGCATAGAGTTCTTCATGAAATTGACAGTAAGGAAATATTTGAGTGGATTTTAAAGTTATTGGGAGTATTTGTAAAAACACGCTACAATTCAGAAGTCAAATTAGACCAGGGGAGGGACATAGTGGTCATAACTCTAATTTTGATTTTTCAACAACAGAGAAAGAAAGCATCTTGGAATAAGGAAGACATGGATTCAGATCCTGCATTTGGTACCTAGTAGCTCTGTGACCATGGGTAAGTCATTGAACATCTCAGTTTCCCAGGCAGTTCTTTTGAAACCATAAGTTATAGTAAAGTTGTATCTTAAATGAACCTTTCTAATAACAACCTACAGAAAAGGAAGATTGTGTGACTCTCTGAGGCACAGTTAGGAACAGCTGATGAAAGCTGCAGAGAGGCAGTTTTTAGGCTGACATAAGGAAAACCTTCCTAACACTTATTCATTCACTTCCTTTAATAAGCATTTTTCATGAAGCTGTGTATGCCAGACACTGTGTTCTTTGCCTTTTATAGACTTTCATCACCTTGCCCATTCCCTGCCTTTCCAGTTTTCTTATATCTTCTTTCTCTTTCCTCACTCCATTGACACTAGTCTCTTTGCTGTTTCTTAAACAAGATTCTGGACTTTTTCAGTGGTTGTGCCCCCATGCCCGGAATGTTCTATCTCTCCTCATTTCACCTCCTGCTTTCTTGACTTTCTTCAAGTCCCCAATAAAATATAACTTTACAAAATAAGTATTTCCTGAGCTCCTTTAATTCTAGTGCTTCTCTATATTGATTATTCTCAATTTATTCTTATTCGTACATGGTTGTTTGAATGTTGACTCCCTCATGAGACTATGAGCTCCTTGAGAAAGGAGAAATTCTTTTGTCTTTCTTTTTATTTCTAGGGTTTAGCATAAGATCTGGAGCATAGTAGTTTCTTTATAAATATTTGTGGACTATGCTGAATGACACAACATTAAGAAAATGGAAAGTATAAGATTTCAGAAAAACCTGGAAAGACTTGCATGAATTGATGTAAAGTGAAATGAGCAGAACTAGGAAAACATCGTACACAGTAACAGCAACATTATGTGATGATCAACTATGAATGACAGCTCTTCTCAGCAATACAATGGTCAAGACAGTTACAAAGGACTCATGATGGATGATGAGAAAGAACTGATGAACTCTGAATGCAAACTAAAGCATACTATTTTCACTTTTTAAATTTTTTTTGGTGTTTTTTTTCCTTTTGGTCTGTTTCTTCTTTCACAACTGTGACTAATGTGAAAATATGTTTTATATGATTGTACATATATGGTCTATATCAAATTGCTACCATTTTAGGAAGAGAGGAAGGGAGGGGAGGGAGGAAGAAAAATTTGGAACTCTAAATCTTGAGAAAATGAATGTTAAAAATTGTCTTTACATATAATTAGAAAAAACTACTATTAAAAAGATAAGATTTTAAAAATGTAAATACGCATAATTTAATACTTTAAATAACGTAATTTAATTAAATAACATAATTAATACTTTAATAACATAATTTGAAAAACCAAAACATCCAAATCTATATTATTATAGCAACAGATACAGAAAAAGCTGCAATACTTTCCCCATAGTAGGAACTTAATGTTAGTTTCCTTACTTACAAGGACACAAAAAAAAGTATCCCTTGCCTTAAAGGAGCTTAATTCTGTAGTATGGAAACAACATGTAAATACATAAGTAAATAAAAATGCATATTAAGAAAATACAAAGCAATTTGTCTTTTTCCAACAATTGAACAGGCTGTCTGTCCAATGATACAGTTAGAGATGGTGAGCTCTTTGTCACTGGAGGTATTCAAGTAAAGGCTACACTTGTCAGGGGATGAATGAGGATGGATGCAGATGGCTGCAGAGAGAGATGGATGATTCATGTGCTGGGAGGCAGGCTGGCCTAAATGTCCTCTGGAGTGCCTTTTTAATTAAGACTGAACACTTTTACGGCAGCTCTTCTCTGAGTGGGAAAGGAATTTGAAAAGATGCATCTCAAGAGGTCAGCGGGGAAGAGCATCCAGATTTGACTTTGGAATGTAATTCTTCATCTCCGTTTGGACATAGGACACAAACATCTGATGTCAAGGGAACTCACCATAATTCAAGCCAAGTAATGAAATGGTGATATAACAGAGCTCAAACAATAGGCCACTTTTTCATCCTCTATCATCCCACAAAAGCACAGAATGTCAGAGTTGGAAGGGACCGTAAGAAACCATGTCGTTCACCCCTGTCTAGCACATGAGTCTCACATGAATCATCCATCCATCTACCTTTTTCACATCTCTGACATTCAGCCTTGCCTTGAACAACTCCAGTGATAAGAAACTCCCTGTCTCTGGGTCAGTCTATTTCGTTAGACTTTAAGCTCTCTGAGTACAAGGACTGATTTTTGCCTCTTGCATCCCCAGCACTTAGCACATAGTAGGTACTTAATAAATATTTATTGATTGATTGGGCAAATACAATTTATTTTGCACGTATTTGTACCTCAGCCCCTACCTGAACCTTTGGCAACTGAGGCCTAGAGAGGGAAAAGAATTTGCCTAAGGCCACAGTGTGAGCTGATGTCAATGTTGGACCGCACAGGGGTGGGGAATCAGAATATTTCCATGAAGTTTGGATTCAGGCAAAGGGCCACACTTGAGGACCTAGAGGGCCTTAAGGTCACAGGTTTCCACCGCTGGATTGGAACCTAGTCTCCAGCCTCCCATTCCAGGGATCTAGCTACAATATCATGGCACTACACAGTCTAAGTCAGCCTAAGCCCAAGGTTTCTCTCATTCACCTTTTCCTCTCTTTTTCAGTTTCCTGGGATGAGGAAATGCAAGTGGTGTTTTGCTTTCCAAGGCCTCCTCTGATGGACAGCAGAAAGAATGCTGACTTTAGTTCACTGACACTGTTTTAGGCCTAGCTCTGCATGTGAAGATAACTGAGGGGAAGATAAGAGGTGACTTACAAATACAAGGCCCAGTATTAAGATAATCATTTTTGTGGGAAACTCACAATCTCCTTTCTGGTAGTTTCTTCCCATCTTTCTTTGTACCTGATACCAACCCTGGTAAGAGCAACTTCAGAACCTGGAGGTCAGTCTAAGTCCAAGCTTAGGCTCATAGAAACACCCAGCTTTTAATCCCCAGGAATGTCTGACTTTCGAGAGATGACATTGGAGAAATCTATTCACAGTTCCAGGCAGCAGGAAGAGTAGTTCTTAGCCCTACATACCATCCAAGCCCATCACTGACTTTCTAGAGCACATATTGTATGAAGCAGTGTCCAATATGGGGGCCTTAGGCTCCATAGCTCCATTAATTTCTATTGGTAGGGGGTAGGGAAAAGACATCTTTGTCTGCAGGGTTTAACATTCACACCATTTGCTTTGATTCCTACTGTGTGCATGAATGTGAAAAAATATACCATGGTACCCTTTGCTCTGTGTCCCCCTTAGCTATCATCCCACTCTATCCCCTTTCATGTCTGTTTCAGAAACACTAATTCCTCCTGCCTAATGAAAAAGGAGAGGGGCAGCTAGGTGACACAGTGGATAAAGTACTGGGCCTGGAGTCAGTAAGACTCACTTTCCTGTGTTCAAATCTATCCCCAGACACTTAATAGCTGTGTGACCCTAGGTAACCTTGTTTCCTTCAGTTTCCTCATCTATAAAATGAGTTGGAGAAGGAAATGGAAAACCACTCCAGTACCTTTGCTAAGAAAACCCCAAATGAGGTCATGAAGAGTTGGACACAACTGAAAATAACTGAACAACTTGGAGCTGCCACTTAATAGCTGTAGGACCTGGAGCAACTCATCTCCCTTCTCTGAACCTCAGTGTCCCTCTTTATAAAAACAAAAGCAAACACTCAGTCTTTGACTTCTTTTTTTCTTGGAAGCTCAAGGACATTTAGGAAGAGAGCAGATTCTGAAATTGCTCCCATTTTAGTCCAGATGATACTACAAAGTTTGACCAAGGAAAAATATATCTTACTCATACTTACTTATCATGGGAAGGTGATACCGAACCCTAAAGTAAAATGCCACCAGGTACATGATACCTAGGCCCACAGGTACCTGGAATTCACAATCCCATGAATACAAAGCAGTCAGATGAACTGCTTGTCCCAAAAATGCCTAATAAGTCAGATTTCATTGTTTTATCAAGAATAGGTCATGCTAGGTCTACTCTAGCTTCTTTTCTTTTCTTTTCTTTTTTTTTGACAGATTGATTGGTAGATTGAGACAACTGAGGCATCTAGGTTTTAGCAAAACAATAAACTGGCAAGCATTTATTATGTCCTGACCATGTTCCAGGGACTACGATAGTCACTGGGGATACAAAAGTAAAAATGAAAATCTTAGCCCTCAAGGACCTTACATTCTGTTAGATTTTTAAATGTTTTCTAAAATGCCTAATAAACTCTTTCCTGCTAATTTTGTAAAAAAGATGGAAAGATGTGGGCTAAAAAAGAATAACAGCTGAATTCCAGAAATGAGGTGAATGATTGTACCCAGTCAGCTGTATAAGGTCAGCTTGGAAGGAAGTCTTCAGTGGAATGCCCTAGGGATCCTTGGTTGGCCCTGTGTTATTTAACATTCTTGCCAGTGACTTGAATAAAGAGATAGATTTCATGATTATAAAATTTTCACATAACACACCACTGGAAGGGATAGCTAAAAGAATGGATAATAGACCCAGGATTCAAAAGTTCTTTGACAAGCTACAACATTGAGACAAATCTAACAAAAAGAAGTATAACAAAGAAAAATGAAAAGTGTTATGCTTGGGTTTATTAAAAACTCACCTTAACAAGTATAAGATAGGGATGTATGGGGTGGTGACTTGGAGTCAGGATAACCTCAGTGAATTTTGTCTCATTCATTTATTAGCTATGTGATCCTGAACAAGTCACTTATACTCTATTTACCTCAGTTTCCTCATCCATAAAATGGGGATAATAATAGCGCCTACCTCCAGAGTTGTTGTGAGCATCAAATGACACAATATTTATAAAGTATTTAGCACAATGCCTGGCAAATAGTAGGCACTATAAAAATGCTACCACTCTTTTTAAAAAATTAATTAATTTTTAAAGGAATATTTTTATTAATTTATTTGTTTTCCCAGTTTTCAACAATCATTTCCATATGTTTTAAATTTTCTCCCCTTCCTTTCCCCCCTTCCCAAGATGGCATGCAATCTTCTATGGGTTCTACACATACATTCTTATTAAACACATTTTCACATTAGTCGTGTTGCTTAGAAGTATTAAAATGAATGAGAGAAATCATGAGAAAGCTCAAAACAAAATAAAACATAATAAAAGGGAAAATAATCTGTTTCATTCTATGTTTTTTCTACAGTTTTATCGTTCTTTCTCTGGATGTGGATGGCATTTTGCATCGAGTCCTTTGGAAACATTTTAGGTCCTTGAAATGCTATTACTCTTAAAAATTATTGACATTGGTTGAACTAGAAAGCTACTGAGGCACTTTCTAGACTCTAGCATTCTGTGATGTGATCTGAGACTAACAGTACCTGATATGGTGTCTGGGAAGTTCAAAAAAGATAAAACATATGAGGCACTTTGCAAAGTGTAAGGTGTTCTATAAAGGTTAGCACTTATCATTTTGAGAGCAATTTCGTGACTGTTCATTTTTGTGTGACAGTAATCCCTGTCATGTGGAGATCTTCCAATATTATGACCTCCAAAAGAGAAAATGTTCTCCCAGAAGGGCAGCCAGTGGCTGTAAAGTGAATCAAGTTAACTAGCCCCAGGTGGCAACTTCTCCATTTCAAGGCAGAAGCCAACACTGTAGGGATTCATAAATCCAAGTGTCACACATAGGTGACATTTGGAAAGTGATACATGGAAGGAGGCTGTGGATATTCTGTTTTTTGATGGGCTCAGATTTTGGAAACAGGTTTGGATTTCTTTTCCTTTCCTTCTTCCAGGGATCACAAATTCTCTCATGTTACCATTTTTTTCAAGTTTAGGAAAGATTTCAGTGAAGCCAAAGATTTCAGTCCCTAAGACAGGGGTTTCAAACTTCTTGAAGTCATGGAACCTTATAGTTATAGATTTAAGAGCTGGGACAGACCTCAAAGTGATATCAATCAACGCCTATCATTTTGAAAATGACATAACTGAAAGGTTAAGGGATAGGGAAGGGAAACAAAGAAGACTTCATGGAGGATATGGCGTTTGAGATGAGTTTTAAAGAACAGACAGGGAATCAAAAGGTAAAGGGAGGAGAGAAGACAGAAGACAGGACTTGGAATCAGGGGATCTGGGTTTGAATGGCAGCTCTTCCATTAATTAACTATGCAGACTTGGGGAAGCCTCTGAGCCTTAATTTCCTTACCTGTGAAACGGGAAGAACCCTCCCCCCTGCTTAATTCACGGGGCTTTTGTGAGATCCTCAGGTAATAATGTGTATGAAAGTGCTTCATAAACTGTAAGGAGAGGCTACTGGTAGTTAGGAAGGTTGGGAGTGTAGATTGTGAAGGAGTAATAAAATTCTTTCCTGGTTAAGTTGCAACTTAACAAGGTCATGATAAAGCAAATGTAATACATTTTCTGCCTATCTAGCAATTTGTTCTGTTTGCTTTGGGGCTTGTCCCTTTATTACTCTTGGAAGAAATGCATCATGGATAAGTGAAGGTAAGACTGTAATTTAATCATAGAAGGTGAAGGATGTAAATTCAGAAATAAAACCCTAACAAGCAAATGTTAAAATTCCACAAAAATATGAAATTTTAATGATTTCATAAAACATTTAAGGCCCATCTCCATTTGTGAAATACTCACAATAGGACTCCCCTCCATCAACGAGATCCTGAAGATCAGAGTTTGGAAAAAATCTGACCTATGAAATACGAGGACTGGCAAAGTTATAGAGCTCATCTAATACGTCGGACAATTATTTAGATATCTCCAGGGACCCCTTCCTGATTCCAAAATGCTAACTTTTTAATTACATTAAAGTGAGAGTACAAGGTAGTTTACAACAACATAAACAGTGCCTTCTTATTGATGATGAGTAGAGATTGATGTCTGAAGAATGAGCCAATTTCATTTATTTTAACATCTGGATGCCTTTTGTGGGGAGGGTAATTTGCTTAAAAATATGTGGTATTGCAGTGTGTTTGTTAGCTTGGGGAGTATTCATAATAGTTTACCAGTTGTCTGAGACCCAGGGATGATGAATCTAAGGATAGTGACCCCAAAACTGGGCTGAAACCTGGTTCTACAGTCTATATGACTGTAGGCAGGTCAATTTACATTTCTATCCCCCAGTTTCCTTATCAATTAGATAAAGGGATTGGGTTAGATGACTTTTGAGGTCCCTATATAAATTTATGACCTCCTGAAGGATCATTTTTAGAACTTACTTGGCAGGAAGATGGCCCTCAAAAGGTGTTTCTCTCTTTGCTTGCATAGTATGTGGAAATCCCCCCAAATTATGAATATGGATATTCTTAGTTATGACTTAGATCACTGATAAGATGTAAGTTCCTGTTTTGTCTGTATCTCTACTCCCATCATGGTACCTGGCACATATTAGGTATTTCATAAATGCTTGATGAATGATTGATAAACTTGAAAATATCCCATCTACATGAACAGTGAGTGGCGTAATTCTCAGAGGTATTTAGTGATGTGCCAATGTCAAGGAGAAAAGATGGGACATGACTGTATTTTCTCCACTTTTAAATATGTGGCAAATGTACAATGTTTTAGTTAAGTAGGCTTATATGGGAACCTGATCATTACATAGTATAGAGTTTCTATGGGAAATGTGTTCCAAATGAGAGACAACTGATTCACAAACCATCTATAAATTGGGCCTAAGTGTTCTCATTTGTCAAATGAAAGATTTGGACTAGATGATCATAAATGTAAGTTCTAGCTTTAAATCCTATAAAACATATATACTTTATTTTGTAAATTTATTTTGCTACCTCCATGGCCAACCTCTAATGCTTCACTACATTTTGGCAGCCAATTTTAGTTATTTGAGCTTACACCTGTGGAAGGTCCTGGCAGTTTGGAAAAGTGATGGACCTTGGGTCTGTTGTCCAAGAATCAGCCTAGCTAAGTTTTAAAAGGTTAACTACCAGAAGCTTGGTTTTTTTTTCAGTAGTTTTATCTTGTCCAAACCTTTGTGATCCCATTTGGGGTTTTCTTGGCAGAGATACTGGAACAGATTGCCATTTCCTTCTCCACCTCATTTTATAGATGAGGAACAAAGAGAATTATGTGACCTGCCCTGGGTCACAACTAGTAAGTGTCTGAGGCTGGATTTGAACTCAAGTGTCTTGCTTCCAAGAGCACCATACACTGAATGAAATACCTAGCTTCAGAAATTAGTTATCCACTAGACAGGCTTCTAATGGCAGCTTGGTTACTACTGGATAGAGTGCCATGCATGGAATCAGGAAGATTCCCCTTCCTGAGTCAAATCTAGCCTCAGAGATTTACTGGACAAGTCACTTAGACTTCTACCTGCCTCAGTTTCCTCATCTGTAAAATGGGGGTAATATTAGCACCTATCTTCCTAGGGTTATTATGAGAATAGAATGTGATAATTGTAAAGCACTTTGTAACACTTTAAAGTTCTATATAGATGCTATTATTTTATTATCATGATTTTGATCATAGCGATATACTTATAGTGGTTACATGTGTTGTCTCCCCCATTAGAGTGTGGGTTCTTTAAGATTAAGGACCATCTTATTTTTCTCCATTTATGTATCCCTAATGCTTAACACAGTATTTCACACATAGTAAGTTGCTACTAAATTCTTTTTCATTTATTCACTCAGACTAAAGCTCAGAGGGATTATGGTTTCTCCATGTCAGTGCAGGGAGAACCTACGTTAATGAAATCAGTGATGAGGTATGAGGTATGGTATAACAGACCCTAGATTTGGAGACTAAAGAACCTAGGTTCCAAACCCATCTCTGTGACATTACTTCTGTGACCATGGACATGCTATTCCAACCATCTGGGATTCAGGTTCCTCATCTTTAAAATTGGGAGATTGGTCCCTGCCAGTTTTAAATCCTGTGATCCTACAAAATCACAGCCTGTTGAAATATCAATGTAATGATCTATCTTATGATTCTGCTGCCTCTTTGTTTTTCATGTGTCTACATGCTTATAATATCTGTCAACGCTCTTAAAAGTAGGTTAGGGCCAGGGCATGAAACATGATTTATATGGTGCCTAGTAAGACGTTCTTCAGATCGGCACTAACAAATGCTTTCTGTGCACACAGCCATGACTAATGCCTGGGTGGAAGGCTTTGACAGGCATCATATAAATGACATTCAAGAAGGGCTGTCTACTCTCTTGGCCAGGACATCTCTATACCAGCAAATTCAACTCCTTTTGATGCCATGTGACCCCCCCCCCCCTTCCTTTGTGGACATGGCTGTCACAGAGATGCCCATGTTCTCCCTTCCTGTACAAGAGTCTAGTGACCTACAAAGATGTGGGTTGCCTGAGGACATGTGAAGGGGGACAAAAATTCATCATGCCATCACTGGAGTCTTCCAGGCTCTACAAATACTCTTTTGCAATCACTAAGATTTAATTGAGCACCTCCTATGAACCTTGTATGAGGTGCTGTGGGGGAAATGGAAGACACAGGTACTATTCCAGGCAGATTAACGTTTGAGCTAGGACTAATGGATATAAAGAAATTGGTTTTAGGCAAGACTGTATGGTCATTCTTATACTTTTTCTCGTTGTTAAGTCACTTTTTAGTCTTATTCAACTCTTTGTGACTCCATTTGAGATTTTCTTGGCAAAGGTACTAGAGTGGTTTGTCATTTACTTCTTCAGCTCATTTTACAGATGAAGAGATGGAGGCAAATGGTTAAATGACTTATCCAGGATCAAACAGCTAGTAAGTGTCTGAGGCCAGATTTGAACTCAGAAAAATAAGTCTTCCTGACTCTAGATCTGGCACTCTATCCACTGTACCACCTAGCCGCCCCTCATACTTGTACACTAATAAGATTAATGTGGCAACATGTGCAGTGTGCATTGGACAGGAGAGAAGAGAGACAGAAACAGACAGAGAAAGCGACAGGGACAGATAGAAACTAGTTTAATGGAGAGACAATGAGGGTCTGAACAGAATGGTGGCCATCAGGAGGGCATAAAAATGAAAGACGGTACAAAGGAAGAAATAAGACTTGGCTCCTGATTGAAAGAACAGGTGAGATAGAACAAAGTGTCAAAGATAATTTGAATTTTGGGGCCTTGGTGATTGAGAGCAGAGGGATCAAAGGCCACAGACCAAAGCACCCCAGAGCGCTACTCAAATCAGATTAAATGTCATTGGGGAAATATTTAACAAAATAGAAATACAATAAAACATAAATAACACTACATTTTTAAACTCAGTCAATATTTGGCCAACAGGACTCCTACATGTGAGCTAAAGTTGTCCCTATTCCTGCTTGAATTTACCATCACTGATTCAGGGTGCTGTTGTCATAGATGACAAAGCTTAAGCAGGGCAGAGAGACAGGCCTTCCTCCAGGGCGCCAGTATTTAGAGGATGCTGAGAGGGCTTCAAGAGATTAGAAACAACTGAGCTTCATATCTAGTTAGCAAGAATAATTTGTCAAAATAGAAAGCCAGTAGATGCTGCCCAGCAACCCTCTCTCCCCATCCCAGCAGTTTCTCAGAAATGGGCTCACAGTATCTTGGGGTTTCTGTGTTTCCCCTCATGTGCTAGGGTCTGCTGCCTTGCAAATAAATTTCTCTTGAAAAAGTTAATTTCATGCTGCTTGCTTGGGATAAAAATACTGCTAGTTACAGTTCTGATGGACAGAAATGAATAGAAAAAGGAAGTCATTTACAGAAAGGCTTTTATGAATTAAGTGTCAGATAGGTCAATTAGTCAGTCAACAAGCATTATTAAGAGTTTACTATGTCCCAGGCATTGTCTTAAGCAACAAGGATACAAATTCAATCAAAAAGAGAACGATAGTCACTGGCCTGCAAAGGGAAGATGAAAAGGGAGATGAGAAGTGGAATAGGGGTGGAGATCTTGGCAAAATCCTGAGAATCATGAGCAGAGCTGGGAGGTTAATGATTCAAGGCCTGCTTAGCCTCCTCCCCAAAATGGAAGCCCCAGGAAGAGTTCACCAATGGCAGAAGAGGATTACAGGGGTGAAGGAAAATTCCTGGATAAGGGACAGTGGTAAAGTCCAGAGAAGGGTTTGAATGGGAGTTTGCTGGGACATGAAATCAGAAGGGTCTTGTATAGGAATACGGTATAAATGAGAGGTCAGAGCAGGAGATTTATATTTGGTAGTCATCTAATCAAAGGTAACAATTAAAGCCACAATTTTGTACAAAGTCATAGAAGGAGAGACCATAGAGAGAGTAGAGAGACATATACTAAGGTTGGATAATATCTGCATTTAGCTGGCAGGAAAAAGAAGAAAAGCCAGAGAGGCAGGAGGAGAAACAGGAGGCCACTCTGTCAGTGAAGGCAAAAGAGAATTTTAAGAAGGATGTCATGCTGTTCATACTGTACCATAATATATAGTCAATTCTACTACAACTTGACATGTGACATATATTCTTTAAAATCACATCACGTTATGCAAAATTATTCAATAAAAACCATAGGGCTTCTGGGAGAAATGAGGTTAGGGGGACAGTACTCAAACTCAGTCCCAGGGAAGTCACCACAGCTGCTACATGAAGAACTCTTACTATGCCATCCAGGTCACTGACAATGCCAGCTGCTGCCCTGTGACGGGCATAGGTGGAATCATCCTGTGACCGAGAAATGGAGACTTTTGGCATAGCTCTTTCATGAGGTGACCTAGGACTATTCCCACCATAGTGCCAGTCTTATGTCCAGAGAGGTAGTGCTAGCCCAACTTTTTCTTGGGCAGGTGTCTCAGGGACAGTGGGGGTCAAAGGGTCATCTTCAAGTCTGTTCTTGGGTTGGGGTGCATTGTGGGAGGGCTCTCCCTGTCTTCCCTTCTGGCTGCCTCTCCAGGCCCCACGTCTCACTCCCTCTAGTGTTATTACTTATTCACCCCTAGTAGCTCTTATCATATCCTGAGTGGAGTAAAATGACTGTAGCAATGCTTTCTACTGGTTGGAGCCAGACATCTATCTCCCCTTCCCACTTTATATTGGCAGCCATGACATCTCCACCCTCCAAACTGTCCATAAAGGAATACCCCACCACCATACAGCAGTTTCCTCCACATAAAATCATGCATGAGCAAACACAAAATTCATATTATTCTCAAACTGTCCCTTAATAACATCAATTGTACTAGGATGAATTTGTGTTCCCAAAGCAAGCGTTACAGCAGAACTGACCATAGAGACAGGAAAATGAAGTCTTAATAAGACCACCAAACTGAACAAAATGAAAGTCTTTGGGAACTTGCTCCCAACTCTGTTCCTAGTTCCCAGACTTCCAAACTATAATGTCTCAATTCAGAACTTCCCTCAGTGTGCGGGGCCTGCTTGCCTTGGCACATCCAAACCATCCCTGTAGCCTTCTCTGTATGGACCATCCTTCTATACGGATCAGTCCTTTCTCCCATTGGTGAGTTTCTTCTGGGGCTTCCATTTTGTGAAAGGGCCCAGGCCAGGCTCCATTTCTCTCCTGGCCCTATTCTTGTCACCCCAATTTCAAAAACATGACCTTGTTCCACCTTTCAAGTTTCAAGTTTTACATGTTGCCTTCCTTCATCAGAAAGTAAATCCCTTGGCAGAAAAGACTATCTTTCTTTTTGCTTGTATTTTTATATCCAGTGCTTAACATAGTACCTGGAATATTGTAAACTCTTAATAAATGCTTATAAATAACCTTGTTGCCTAGGTTAAAAGTTGAGAGATATTCACCCAAGTAAAAAAGGGTATCTATTTTTTGGGGTGAAGGGAGGAAATAGAGAGTCTCAAACTAGAATCTCTCTGAAAAAGAATTCTCAAGGTCATAAGCAAGAAGGAAAAAAACCAAACCAAAACTCCAGTACGTTGAATAGATTATGGATTAAAAGAACCCAAACAGAACTTCAAAAAGGAAAAATAAGTGAATATCATCAATGGCCCCAGAAACAAAATTCTATCACAAGCCACTGAGGATACTAAGCTCTATAATAGAAATAAAGGAAAAACTAATGTTGGTAATTGAAAAATTCATATCAATAGTTATTTGTCATCAGAAAAAAAGGAAGAAGACAAAATAAATCATGAAGTAATGTTATAGAGAGATCTGTGGAAACTTTAAATAAAAGTGCAGATTCAATAAAAAGTAGAGTTGTTCTGCTTAAAAGACTAAATAACAGAGCCGGTACGTTTCAAAGGTGGGACCTGGACCTGGGACAAGTCCCTTAACCAATCGGAGACTCAGTTTCCTCATCTGTGAAATGAGAACGTTGCATTAGATGACTTTTAATGTTACTTCTAGCTCTAAAGCTACATGTGAGCCTGCTTTCCTGACTCCCAGGACAGCCTTCCATTCACTTCTTTGCTCTTTCTTTTTGTTAGGCATTATTATTTTAAAACTCAACCAAACAAAAAATGATAAAGGGCAAAAAACTCTGAAGGGACTTAATCAAGTGTAGACAGTGAATGTGTCTTTTGCTTCAGAACACAGTTCATGGCCCTTATGAAAGAGAGGCAGCTTGGCAGAGGGAGCTTTGACTTGGAAGTCAGGAAGCCTTATGCTCCAATTCAGCTTCTGACATTAGCTGACTTGTTACCCATGTGTGACCTTGGATAAGTAATTTATCCTCTTGAGGCCACAGAGAAGTCTCAAAGAATATTTTAGATGGACTGAAGATTGAGTGAAGAGACGTAGTTCCTTATACCAGAAGTTCCCGTGAGAAATTGCAGGTCCTTGATGTACTCTTGAATGAAAAGTCAAAATGCAGAGTGATAGGGATCTTGCTATTGTGACTAATTTCCTGTACACTGATTCACAGATACTTCAAAAGCTTCTGAAAATGGAATATCCCTAGCTCGTTATTACTTATTTAGATAACTCACAGATAAATATCACATCACCTGAAATAACCCACATCAGTAAAAGTGGGATCCCTATGTAATCAAAACTCACACCTGGAAAATGACCTGAATTACTAAACATTCAATTTCTGATTCTCTCCCATTGCCTTTCTCACTGCACAGACAGGATTATGGGAATAGAAAAAGGTAGTTGGAACTTTTTATTTTTAAATGATGCCATTTCCTGATTCCTCTACTAGTGACTGAAATTGGTGTCTTTAATACCACAAAGAGATGCCCATACCCTTTGATCCTACTTCTTAACTCCTGGAATAATCAATATTCTTTTTGCAAATACCACCACCCCTTTTATTATAGGAGATTTTAGAAAGACACAAAAAACCTTAATTTAGTCTCCACTTGTTGAGTCTGTGTAAATCACACCCAGAATGCAACTCCCCAATGTTGGCTCCTCCAAGGGTGGGACTGCAGCTTCTTTATACCCTCTATGCCCCTCTATCCCCGACTCCAAGCTGGCAGTTTTCAAAGTGTTAAAAGTCCAGGGCTCAGTGTTCAGGCAGTTCATTCTTCAGTCTCAATGGCTGAGAACTTTGCCTTTTCAAATGTGTTTGATCAAATTGAGTGAATGGGGGGATATGCAAATAGACATTTTTAAATGGAACACAAGCTTGAATTGTTGTTGGCAAGCCTCAGCATCACACCACTCTCCCCAGCCTGTCATATGAAAGGGTTTATTATCCTGCACTCTGGCTCACAAGTTTGGCCAGACTGGAGCTATTCTCACTGCACAACAAAAATTCCTTTCAGGTCAGGATGGTGTTTGGACCAAGTAGTGCTGGGGAATGCAGCTTGAAGGTGGCATAGTTTGGTGAATTCAGCATGGATATCCCTTTGATTTTCACTGAAAACTTCTAGGGCATCTGGGTTTTATATGTTATCAGTGTTAAAGTCCATTACCAAATTGTCCAAATAAGGGAGAAATGGTTGATAGATCTTGGACATATGAGGACAGTCCATACATCAGAAGTTTCCTGGAGTGAGAACAGGTGTAGACCTGAATGACAATTACCATCAAGTCTCCATATGGTTTCCTAATTCCAGCTTTTAGGGAGAAACCAGCGTTTGTTGTTCTTGCATTTTCCCATCCTCCAAATGTTTACTGGTAAGCACTTTCAATTTTTTTTCTTGCGTCTGCCATGTCCAAACTCCAGAAGAAATCTCTATCAGTGACAAAAGTTGATTTAACTCTGGGTGAGTAAATAGGAAAACAATTTACTAGCCAGTACTAAAACACAGTATTTCATGATCATCTGTCCACTTGAACCCAAAGCAGTCAAAGAATTTTATTCAGAAACTGACTTGAGAGCTATATACCTCCAGAGAATGATGGTCCCCCCAGGAGCCAGAAGAACCTTACCAAATGGCATCTACTTCAATTCTTCCAAAGTGATTGTTGGATAACATGGACCAACATGGCTCCTTGGGAGCCAAGTTGCCAGTCCTGATGTACTTAGGTGTCACAGTGGATGGAGTACTTGACTTGGAGTCTTAAGTTTCAATTTGACCTCAGATACACTATGCTACTCTGGACAAGTCACTTAACCTCTCTCAGTTTCTTTAGCCTTAAAGTGAGGTTAATCATAGTACCCACCTCCTAGAGTTTAGGGGAGGATACGATGAGTTAATATTTGTAAAGCACTTTGTAAATCTTGAAGTGCTATTTAAATGCTAGCTATTATTTTTATATTATTATACCAAATCTTGCCCCAGTAGAAAGTGAAAATGTGATAAATTTCCAAGCTCTTTGAATGGTTTGCTAGCTCACAGCTCACAGCATTCCTTCTGCCTAGAATATCTTTCTTCACCAACTCTGCCAATGGAAAGCTCTTCAAGGTGAGAGCCAGTCTCAGAGCTAGGGGACCTTTCAGCTTCTGGCACTTCCTGGCTAAATGACCTTGGGAAAGTCATTTAATCTCTCACCATACTAGGCAACTCTCTAAGTGGAAAAGCAGATGCTATCTTAACCAGAAGTTGCCTCAAGTTTCCTTTTTGGGAATTCTCTCTATCAGTGAAATTATAGGTCTGGACGAAAAGAAAATCCTCCAAAACCCAATTTAAATGCCACTGTCTCCATAAAGTATTTCTTAATCCCTGTACCTAAAAGTGCTTTCTTTCCCTTCCATTCCCCTCCATGGCACCTTCTGCCTATCCCTTTCATGCACTTACCACATTTTGTCCTTCACTGCAATCAGTTAGGATGTCTCTCATCTCCCTATTAAGACTGTAAACTCCCTGAGAGCAAAGTTCATTTTATTCTTTTTTTTTCTTTCTCCAGACAGTATGACTTTGCCTTCCATAGCCCCACATAACTTGGAGCCATACTTCTAACTCTTTTCCATCCTGAACTCTGCAAGTTGATTTTCCTTTCCAAGTGAATTCCTCTTCCCCTGTCCTCAATCAATTTTCTGCCATTTCTCTGTCAGATACAACAACACCTGGCATCCTAATTCTAGACTCTGTATTAGCCTCTGTCAAGCTGATAGCAACCTCTCTCAACAGTGTCCAAAAATGGAATGAGGGACAACAGATAGGAAGGAACAGAGAGAGTAACCCACAGACTCTAAGGGGAAATGAGAGAGAATGCAGTGACACCAGGAAGTCCTAGTAGACACCACCTGAGTTGTCAGGAGGCTCCTGAGATTTCACAGCCTTATCAAGTACACTTTGTACCTTTGCTTATTTTTTTGAAAGCATTTGTTATTTTTTTTCAGCTTTTTCGAGTCTGTCGGTCCAAATTCAGGAAAACTATAAGAAAAGTATACCATCCCTAGGTGGTTAAGAAGAAAGCAATTTACCAGCAAGGACTGAAACATTTGTGTAAAAATATTATGGCAAAGAAGTGGGCTGGATTCCAGAGGGCCTAAATGCCACACTGGTCTGTGCAGAATTTCTTTGTACCTCTCTTTTTTCTTATCTTATTTTACACAGCTTCTAGTATATATTGAGTCATTCACATGTTGTTTTCATGATTTAAAATGTAAGCTTCTTGAAGGCAGAGACTATTTTTAATCCTACTTTATATCCCTTACACTAAGTGCTTGGCACATAGTAAGTGTCTAATAAGTGTTTTGTGATTGAAATACTATTTTGTATTGCGTCCGTTGCAGGGAATCATATATGTATTGGTGTGTGCCATGATAGAAGCTCCATGAGGGTAGCTTTGATCTCTAGACCCTGCACAGGGCCTTGAACACCGTAGGTACTTACAAAATGGCTAATGAATAAACGAATGAATTTCACTGCTCCTGAGGAAGCACATGGGATCCACATGGTAGACTGACTGGTATAAAGCAAGGCTCACGTCACCTCCAGGCAAAGTCATAATCAGGGATTTTTGTGATGTGGCAAATACAAGTCAAAGGTGAATGGCACCAAGTTTAGCATTTCATCAAACTGGCTGCCAACTATAGGGGGTCAAGCTGGGAGTGGCAACAGGGAGCTCATCCTAGCCTGCCATTAAATAGCTCAAGAAGAGAAAGGGAGGCTGATCACGAGCGAGTCAAGTCATCACCCATGATGTCATCGTGCCTCTTCAAAAACGAAGGGTGAACATCAACAATTAACTATGCTATTTCTGCCTTTCTCCTTTGAAACTGCCACCACCCTGGTACAAGCCCTTGTCACTTTACACTTGGACTATTGTGGCAATCTGTTAGTTGTTCCTGCCTCAGGTCTCTATTCCAGTCCATCCTTCACTCAACTGCCAAACGAATCTTTTTAAAGCACAAGTCTAACCCTGTCACCATCACCTCCCCATTTCTTATTCAATCAATTCCAGTGGTTCCTTATCACCTCCAGGACAAATGATAAAATCCTCTGTCTTTTAAAGTCCTTTATAATCTGACTTCTTCCTATCTTTCTGGTCTTCTTATGACCTATTTCTTACTACATACTTTGTGACACAATGACACCAGTGTCCTTGTTGTTCTGCTGGCACAGAACTTCATCTCCTTATTCTGGGCCTTTTCCCTATGCCTTGGCCCCAGCCCCCACACTTCATGCTTGGAATCTGCTCTCTCCTCCTCTTTGTCTCCTGACTTCCTTGACTATCTTCAAGTCCCCAGCTAAAATTGTACTTTCTACAAGAATCTTTTCCCCAATCTTCCTTAATGCTAATGCCTCCCATGTGTTAACTATCTCTGTTCCTGTCTATTTATATCTTGTTTGTACATAGTTTTTACATGTATCCCCTATTAGACTACGAGCCCCTTGAGAGCAGGACTGTCTTTTTCGTTTCTTTGTATCCCCAGTGATTATTTATCACAATGCCTGGCACATAGTAGGTCCTTAATAAAAGCCTATTGACTTGTTTGTAACTGCTGAAGGACTAGAAATGTTGTCTGTAGTTTCTACATTTGGTTCCTCTGAGCAAAAAACACCCTAGGCAACCCACCCTACTTATGGCTTTACCCCACTTTGCGCTAACAGGGAGAATAACTGCAGATAAAGAAATGCTCAGAATTAATTTACAGACAATTTGTATATGTTAAAATGGTGACACATGTCAAGTCTTTCTACTTAGCTTTGGCCAGAATTTCTGTGTAGATTTTAAAGGGTGAACTTTTCTGGTAGGGTCACAGAATTTTTTTAAAAAATTCTGGTCCTTACCATTGACTTCAGGGACACTGGGGAAATGGACCCGCTAAAGACGGCTCCCTCAGTTGCTTCAGTGAAGTCAGAAATGCATTTTCATGACTGCCATTCTGAATGCATTCCAGGATGGGCTTGGAGGAACAGAACATCTTTACTCACAGCTGGTGAAAGTTAATAAATACCTTCTTGAGGATGGCATATTGTAGAGAAGAATAACTGACTCACTAAGCTGTGGGTTGTGGGCAATAGATCTGCTAGGGTAGAGAGTAAGGAAAGAGGAAGATATTTTGTGAGATAAATACATAGGGTCAGCTACATCTCAGGCTCAACAAATTTCAAGATTCCTTAGAGAAACAAGAATGTTCCAACTAGCCAGCTAGGGATTCCTGCTTCATGCAGCGGTAGGCTTAGATGAAAGCCCTTTGCACACTGAATTCTGGCCCACCACATGGACAGGGTACTAGGGGAGACCAAGCTTTGTATTCCTAGAGGAGATTTGCTCAACCCCATTTCCCATCTGTTCCCCCAAGCTGAGATTGTGTTCTTCCTGCATGAATCACCAGCCCTCTGTGTCATATCACTAGCAACAACCAAAAAAGCACAAACCTGCATCTTCAGAAAAGCAGTATCAGCAAGGGTCTGACATTCTTCCTGGTACACATGACATGAATCTAGAACCACAGAAAGTCAGAGCTAGAAGGGACCTAAGAGTCACTTAGTCTGACAAATACCTGAAAAAGACTCCTTGATACAGAATCACCAAGAAGCGGACATCAGCTCTTTGTTGAAGAACTCCTGTGTGTGTATGTGTGTGGTGGGGGAGGGGGAGAGGTTGGGGGAGAGGACAGTCCCCTTCCTCCTGAGGGGTTCCACTCCACTTTAATTCTTAGGAAGTTTGTCCTTTTATCCAACC
The DNA here is from genome assembly GCF_028372415.1 of Notamacropus eugenii. Classification (NCBI taxonomy): domain Eukaryota; kingdom Metazoa; phylum Chordata; class Mammalia; order Diprotodontia; family Macropodidae; genus Notamacropus; species Notamacropus eugenii. The sequence goes on from NC_092872.1 coordinate 343,817,151, forward strand.
TGCCTGCCTTCCTGAAACTTCTATCTACTGCTTGGAGCTATGTTTTCAGGAAGGAAGGAAGGAAGGAAGGAAGGAAGGAAGGAAGGAAGGAAGGAAGGAAGGAAGGAAGGAAGGAAAGGAAGAATGGAAGGAAGGAAGGAAGGAAGGAAGGAAGGAAGGAAGGAAGGAAGGAAGGAAAGGAAGGATGGAAGGAAGGAAGGAAAGAGTGGAGGGGAGGGGAGGGAGGGAGGGAAAGAAGCAGGGAAGAAAGGAAGGGAGGGAGGGAGGGATAAAGGAAGGAAACAAGTATTTATTAAGGGCCTGTATTATGAGCCAAGTACTGTGCTAAGTGCTTTGCAAATATCACCTCATTTGATCCATACAACAAATCTGGGAAGTAAGTATTATTATCATCCTCATTTGATGAGGCAACTGAAGTAGACAGAGGTTAAGTGACTTGCCAGGATCACAAAGCTAATAAGTGTTTGAGGCCAAGTTTGAGCTCAGGTTTTCCTGATTCCAGGCCCTGCACTCTATCTACTGGGCCCCTTAGTTACCTTCTAGGGCTAGGAAAAACATCCTCTTTTATATGCTAGCCCTTCAAACACTTGAAAATGGCTATCACTCTTCACCCCTCCCCACCTCTACCCCCCAATTTTCTCTAAGATAAACATCCTAAGTTTCTTCACTGATCTTCGTGTGACCTGGTGTCTAGTCTCTTCACCATCTTGGTCATCTTTCTTTGGATGGATTCCAGATTGTCAATGCCTTTTCTACGATGTGGTGCTTAGAATCACAAAATACTCTAGATGTGACATGATCATGTCAAATGAAGTCCCCTTCCTATGAATTCTGTCTCTGGTGCTCTCTCACAACAGAGCGGAGTACAAGATTGGGCACATGCCTTTCAATACAGACTAAAATCAAGTTTTTAAACAAGCACCTTTTATGTATCTATCCAGGGGAGTCCTGGAGCTAGCTCATACCAGCCCTTGAAAGTCGATTGCTAAATTTTCAGGGTGAGCATTTACACCTCAGAATTTTCAGAAGCTTCAAAAAGGTCCTGATTTATTGTTTTATTGATTATCTAGACTTAAGAAAGGGATGGAGAAAATGTTAACAATGATGATTAAACTTAAATGTGTGTCGTGTTTTGGAGAGAATAGTTATTAAATATTTATCAGTTGCTTGGAGGGCAAATGATGAATGTAAAAACAGTTTCTTCCTGCAATATGTTTATGAGATCATGTAGTATAACCTAATCCATTTACATGTAGGGAAACTGAGACCTAGAGAGGAAAAGGGGTTTGTCCAAAGTCACATAGTTCTGAACGAGACTGTGGAAGTGAATTGCAAAGAACATTTTCCAGAGTAATTCCCATGATTTAGGACAATCCTTTAGATTAGATTAGCTATCCTTAAGATTTCTTAAGTTAAGAAGAACCTCAGGCTAAGGGACTAGAACCACAGAAAAGGGGGTGTCTACCTAGGAAGAATTATCATTTGTAATTCTTTCTCACAAATGCTTGTTGAGTGATTCACTTGAATGTTCCTAAAGTGTGTCAGAACGCATTTCGTAGGGGCATGCAAATCAGCTAGAACACAGCCTTGACACCCACCATCACTCAGGGAGAAACTCCAAATTGTTATTGAATCAGGCTAAGGTAGACTCAGAAGTCACTGCAGGGATGTCTGGTTTGGGAAGGAGGGGTGAGATATACATTTGGACCCCCCCAAAAAAACTGCATAAACACCCCAACAATTAACCTTAGGAAGACAGAAGCAAACACAAGCAAACACACCATATCATTTCCTTAGATTCTATCAACCCCCTGCGAGAATAGCCATTAGTAAAAGAAAAAAAATCATGTATTGAGAAAATACAAATGTCAGTATACATCCATCTGAATTCTGATATTTCAGGGGTTATTGATGGGCCATGACATAAACTTTAACTGTAATGCACCATGGCTCAAGTGTGCTTGAGGTAATGAGATTGGTTAGCTCCTTTGGGGGAGACCCTAATACCGTCAAAGAGGAATAGTAAAGTGAATAGAGGATGAAGGTGAGCCTAAGACTATCTAGAAAAGTCCAGCTTTCAAAAGATTCTATGCTCCAAAATTCTTTGGGAGACATCAGCTCAGGAAGGATAGGATACCTTTAGGAACAGAATCCTGAAGGCTTAAAAAGAAACCATTTTGATGAGGAGGGAAAGAAGGAGTAGTCTAAAGAAACCAATGCAGGTATATCAGAAAATCAGTGCTTAAGTTAAATTTTTTTTAATGGCAGGCTGAGGAGACAAGACAAATGGTATAATGGATGGAAAGCATGCCTCGGATCAAGGAAAAATTGAGCTTGCGTCTTGACACATACTGAGTGACTGAGCAAGTTTTCTAAGACCACTTTCTAAGTCTGTAAATTGCAGAAAAGGTGCTGACCTGAATTGGTAGAATGAGTTTCCTCACCTGGAAATTCTCTATACTAATGAAATCGCATGCCCAGCCTCTATACCCTTTGGACAGTGTCTGACAAACCTTTTCACATTTGCTCAGAAACTGAAGAAACAGGCAGGGCAAAAGCTCTGACATGTATTGCCATCTCCCCCGAGTGGCCAAGAGCATGAAGGTCAGCTGCAAGTTGCCAAGAGGCACATCATTGAGGTGGAAGGCTGTCTTCAACAGATCATTCTCCATTTTTCAGCAAAATTTAGTAAGACCTATGATGTTCAGAGTTCTGTGCTAAGAGCCGGGGGCATGCAATAGTAAGATTAAATAAGCATAATTCTGATTCTCATGAAGTTCACAACGTAGTATGGGGGTAGGGATAAATACCAAAAATACCAAAATCATGCAATGTATTTTGCTTAATTTTAAGTGAGAGTCAGACTAAGTGCCACTGGATTTCTGAGGAAGTGGGGAATAAAGGCATGAGAAAAGAGGAAGAATAGGGGAGTACCATCTGGGAGAGGAGTCATAGAGGGAGAGGAGGAAAGTTGAAGGAGGTCATATATGATGACTTCAACATTTTCAGTAAAAGTGGGAGACTAGGTTATTTCCTGAGACTGATCACTGTAAGGGCAGAATAGGGATCTTGGAATAGCTTGTATAGAGGGAGGCAAGAAGAGATCATTAAAGGATTTCCATGTAGTAGTATCAGTCCAATAGGTGTTAGATAGTGTAATTTTATAGTGGACCCAATCAGCACAATTGGGTCACTTTTCTCTTAGAGCAGGGGCTCTAAAATATGTGTGTGTGTGTGTGTGTGTGTGTGTGTGTGTGTGTGTGTGTGTGAGAGAGAGAGAGAGAGAGAGAGAGAGAGAGAGAGAGAGAGAGAGAGATTTCTTTGGCAGTCTGGTGAAACCCATGGAGCACTTCTTGGAATGATGATTTTTTTAAAATTATAATTGAAGGAAAAGCTAAATTTCAGTTAGAAAATATTAAAAATAAAAATATATTTTCTGCCATCTAAGTCCATGGGCTTTATGAATTCTATTCACAGACCCAGGTATAGAATCTTTGTTTTAGAGCATTCAGTATCTTGATAAGAATGGAAGGTAGGACTTGTCCAAAGTTGAGGGTTGTCAGAACAGAAATGGTGAAAATCGATGTGGCAAGAGATTCAGATGTGAAGAAGGGGGAATTACTGGCATATCAGACCATAGTTGTCAAGAATGGGTAGGAAGGATCATAGATAAATAGCTAAAAGGGACCTCAGAAGTCATTTAGTTCAACTCTCTCATTTTACAGATAAGGAACACAATAATACAGGCATACCTCATTTGTGGCATCTGTGTCAAGCAAGTCTACTGGTATCATTTTTCCAACAGCATGTGTTCACATTGTGTCATTCTGTATCACATTTTGGTAATTCTTGCAGCATTTCAAATTTTTCATTATTATAATTATATAATATCTATATCTATCTATATAATATATATCAGATATAATTATCTGTTATGGTAATGTGATCAATAATCTTTGATGTTACTATTGTAATTATTTTGGGGTGCCATGAACCGTGCCCATATAAGATTGAACTTAATCAATGAATGTATGTGTTCTGACTGCTCTATCAACCCCCATCTCTCTCCCTGTTCCCTGAGACACAACAATATTGATGAATATCACATAAACTTCATTGAGAAAGCAGTGACAGGGCTTGAGGAGATTGACTCCAATTTTGAAAGAACTTTTACTATGGGTAAAATGCTATCAAACAGCATCATGTGCTACAGAAAAATCTTTCATGAAAGGATGAGTCAACTGATGCATCAAACTTCATTGTTGTCTTATTTTAAAAAGTCCCCATAGACATTTTTCAGTAACTACCACCCTGATCAGTTAACAGTCATCAAAGTTGTGGCAAGATCCTCCACAAACAAAAAGATTACAACTCACTGAAGGCTTAGATGATGGTTAGCATTTTTTAGCAATAAAGTATTTTTAATTAAGGTATGTATGCTGTTTTTTAGACATAATACTATCACACGCTTAATAGCCTACAGAATAGTATAAACATAACTTTTATACGAACTGGGAAGCAAAATTATTTGTGTGCCTCACTTTACTGTTATGTTTGTTTTATTGTGGTGGTCTGGAGCTGAACCCACAATATCTCTAAGGTATGCCTATAAAAATAATAATACATAGCATTTTTATAATGCCTTAAGGATTGAAACATGTTTTACAAATATCTCATTTTTCACAACGCTGGGAGACAAGTGTTATTATTATTCTTCATTTTACAAATGAAGAAACTGAGGCAAATGGAAGGTGACTAACTGTATGTGACCAGATTTGAATTCATGTCTTCTAGTCTCTAAACCTAGCTGCCCAAAAAACCAGATACGTTAAGAGGCTTATCCAAGATCACCTAGGCAGAATTTGAACCCAGGTGTTTTGAACCAAAGGCAATGTTCTTTCCACTGGAACATACTGCCTCCATATAGGAAAATGAGATCAGAATGAAGTTGTTTGGGAGAAGAGGAAAGATTCAAAGGATCACAAGTCATGATGAGGATGAAGAACAGGTATGGAAAGAATAAAGGCACAAGAAAAAAGGAAGAATAGGGGAGTACCATCTGGGAGAGGAGTAGAGGATCTTGGAATATTTGAGCAATGGTGATAGCTAAAGTAGAATCTCCTTAGTGGGAGGTTGCTGCAGCTGCTGCTTGTTATTTGTCTTTCATTCTCAAAGAGGACTATGACATCAGGAAGGTGATGCCATGACTTGCAAGAGAACTGGATTTAAGTGAGGCAGGGTTGCGCAAAATCACCAGCCTCACTGTCTCCTCCAGAGCCATCTGGGTCTAGTGGCCAGATATAGATCAGGAAGACCGGAGATGGCCCAGGGTGCAGTGGGAGGTAGAGATAGAGGTCATAGGAACTGAGCAGTTTGAAGGACTGTAACAATGGTGTTAAAAAGGTCATTGATTTGGAAACTTAAGTCAGAGTGATGACAAGGGCTGAGGATTAGAACTGACCTTAAGTCAATTATAAAATCTTAAAAGAAGGAAAGTGACTAAGAGGTCTGTAGACAAGGGTGACCTGGAGCCAGCTCAAATTGATTGGTAAGTTTTCAGTGTGAGCATTTACAAGTCAAAGTCAGCAAATGCTACAAAGCACACTTGATTTATTGTTTTGTTGATGGTCTAGTCTTAATAAACTAAACTAAATAAAAATGCATATTAATTTTAAAAGTACAGGGAGTACACATGCCCCTCCCCCCCCCCCATTTCCAGCTGTCTGAGTGACCACAGATCCCAAACAGAGGTTGCTGAGAGTAAATCTGTAGGAAATCTCTCCAACCAGAGAGGAAGATTAGTTTAAGTCTCAGGCAAGACTGGTCAACTTAACTTTTCACTCTTCTTTGGAGCCCAAGTGTGTTATCTCCCCAAACCGTTTTCTGTTTCTGAAAATTCTGCCTATCTCCCCCAAACCCCTAGTTCAGATAACTCAGCTTTCTGTAAGCGAATCATGTTCCTCTCAGCAGTCTATGGAAGTAAGACGTACAGAGCTATGAAATGTGTTTGGCTCACTGCAAATCAAATTTCCCTTACACTTGAATATACAAGGAAAATTCCTAAGTAAGCAGAGCTTATCACATTATTGAGCACTAATTCACCAGCTCAATATCTATTGACCTGATTGAAGGTGCTTTCCCACCTTAGCCAACACACATCAACCCAGGCTTTGTGGTAACAACAACCATAACAACAAAACTTACACTTATATACTGTCTTGCCTATGGCTAGTTAGTGGATAGGAGAGGCTGAATTCAAATAGGTCTCTTCTAACCACTTTTTAACCCGCACAGGACTTCCTTTTACAGTCTGTGTGATAAGGGAGAGTGTCATCTAATTTTTACTCAAATGTTTCAATTGCCTGGGAGCTCACTGCTTCATCCCAAGTATGGCCATCTAATTTAGTGCCCAGCACATACCCATGACCACTTCTGAAGCCTCCCTGACAAAGGTCATCCAGTCTGTGCTTGAATTCTTCTGTAGTGATGCCTAATCCTTCACCAGGCAAATTGGAATTTCTCTAACGTCATACTGAGTCTATGAAAACCTATCTTGCAATGGAAACTCACATTTAGGCTGTTGAGAGGTACCAATAAAAGGCACCATAGAGGAAAAAGTGTTGCATAGTGTTCTCACTCTCTCTTTAAAGACACAATGATAATGTGAAAAGAATCTGAAAAAAGACAAACTTGGGCTTGAGGTACAGAAAAATACCTTCAACTAAGGGGGAGTGGGATGTCTCAGGAGGTAGTGGATTCTCTTACTATTGATCTTCAAGCAAAAGCAGGATGAATACAGTTGTCCCTTCCACATCGAGGGTTTCTCCATTGTGGTTTTGATATAGTGTGGATTGGCATAAAAAATTAAATGGGAATTTTGGGGAGTTTTGTGGAAACCGGAGATGACACTTGAAAATGACATAGAACCTATGACCAAATACTTAACTCAGATTTTGCTGTAAGGTATTGTAAATACCCCATAAAAGAAAAAAAAAAACCTCAGACTTCTCTGATACCAAGAGAGGGCCAAAAGATTTTTGTGGATTTTCTAGGTCATAGGAGGGCCATGCTGCTAACCCTTACAACGTGAAAAGGATAATGGTATTTGTTGGGTACATTGTAGAGAAGAGGTGTCAAACATGCAGAATATCCCCAACAAAACCAGATTAACATACAATTTGGAAATATTTAGAAAAATAAATAAAAATACAACAGTACATAGATAATGTTAATATTTGGTTTTCTAAGTGATCCTTCAGTAGGATTTAGTGGCCCCAGGTCTTTTTTGTTTGACATCACACTGGTCTAGAGGGCATTCTTTTTCAGGCATGACTAGAAGTCCTCTGATGTCCCTTCTAACTCTGGTATTCTATGGTTCTCTTAAAATGTCTCTGAAATGCTCTATGACTGTCTGCCAAAATTCCACTGAAAACCAGAAGTGAGCCTCAAACAACTGGTCCTTCTAAGGTAAGGTAGAAAAAAAACACCTACTCTTTGATTTTGAAATAGCTTCTTCTCTGATGGAGAAACTTTCCCTATTATTTAATATTGACTTAGTTGTATCCTGATCACACAGTTGCTGCTGCTGATTAGAGCAAAATAAAGCACCAATAATGTCCCAGATACCATTTACAAATACAAGGAGTTTGAACAGCACAAGAGATTAATCTCAATTAGGTGAAGAAAACATTTATAATCAGATGGGATGTGCGTGAACAAACTATTCTTGTTCAGTACTGGACACTGTGGGAATATAAGAAAGAATATTGTCCCTGCCCTCCAAGAGCTCACAATCTATCGAGCGAGATGGGAGGGACAGGTTTGAAGCTACCTGGGGATAATGACAACCTGTCTATCTACAAGTGCCAGCTCTGGCCATACATACATACAAACAAACAAAATCTGAATAGATGCAGCTAGAAGGAATATTCAGAATAGGATGGATTCAATCTGGGAAGGATTTTCATAGGATAAATTTGTGATTTGGTTCCTGACAAGATGGATGGATGTGGCTTGTTGGAAGACCCCTTCAAGAGAGAGAATGGCAGGAAGGCCATTTCACAGTGCTCCTCTCACAGGCTGGATTCCTACTACTGTCCATTTCTTCTTGTTCTCTCCCATCTCTCTACATTGGCTCAAGCTGTTTCCCATGCCAAAAATGTACTCTCTTATCTCCACCCATTGAACTCCTCCTTCTTCACGGCTTAGCTCAGGTGTCACGTCCTCCCTGATCTCAGTTAAAAATGTCCTCTGTTTCCTCCCACTTGCTTCCTTTGCCCTATTGTACTCTATATCATATGCTTCAATACTTGCATGATCCATGATGGGTATTTATGATACCAAAGTAGATCATGACTCCTCTATGACTCAGTGGACTTGAGAATTGGGACAGCTAAAAAATTCATCATTGTAGCTGAGCCAGGCAGATTTCCCCAGATCCTTAGGCAACAGGCCAGGCTCAGGCATAAAGTCCATTCTTGCTCTTGACTTGAAATCTTTCTACTTTGCTAGAACCTCTCAGAGCATTTGTTCTTTGACATAATCTTGGAGAAGCTGGGGTTACCTTTGAGTTACAACGAGGCTCTGGAGGATGATTTGGACGGTAGAATACTCTATCTTCCTTGTATGATACTTAACCGTGGATGTCATACCCCTCCATTAGACTATGAGATCTGTCCAAGGCTTTATGCCCTCAATTCCTGGCATCCACAAGTATTTAATAAATATTTGTTGAATTAAAGAAGGACATGAATGGTGGCAGGCACTGTTGGAATAGAAATGAATTTAGATAAGAGAGGCTCCAATTTAAAGAAAATCTGCCATTGAGAAATCTGAATTTACAAAGAAGAAAAGATGAGTGGAATTGTTGCTGGTCAAAGGCTTTTTTTTCCTTAGGAAAGGACTCCCTTAATATAGAGTTTCTTTAGAGCCTCATTGTAGTGTTTCCAAGTCACTATCATCCTTGGGAGATGTATGAAAGGAATAAGATAGATATAAGAAGAAAGAGAGAAGGACTGTAATCTAAAATTTTCATAGTCACAACCCACTGAGATATAGCAGAAATAAACATCTCTAATAAGATCCTGTAAGTCTGTTAGGAATCATGAGTGGATTCACACTTAAATCAGCAGACTGTCACACAAAGCAAAGCATGCCTATACCTTTTCAAAGGGGTAGTAAGTACGCATTTTTAGTCCTGAGCTTAAGGACTTACATGTCCTGGCTCTTACTTTCACTTAGAGCTCACCAGGCCTGCCTCTAGGGACACATTCTGCCAATTAAAAAGCTTCATATTTCAAGGTGGGAGGCAGTATTAGTCATGGGTAAGATGAGCATCATTGCCATGAGGATTCTGATATTCAAAGACAAACATTTTTCCATTTCAGTATATTCTTAGGGAGGCCAGAGACCCTGTACTCCATCCCTGCCCCTCCAACTCCTCTCTTCCCCACAGCTATGTCTTCTGGTCATAATTTTGTATAATAATAATGCTACGATATAGAATGTTAGAAATGGGAAAGACTTCAGTTATCATTTAGTCCAGTCCCCTAATTTTACAAAGAGGAACCTGAAGCCCTAGGAGGTCATGTATTAACACCCATATCAGCACAGAAACAAAATGAGGGTGAGATGGTAAGAGCTTTATCCCATGATGCTGGAATTTAGAGGACTTTGATAGTGCTCTACTCTAGCAGGTAGAAAGAACTGAGCTATTAACACATTTAAAGAGAATAGTTAAAATGGGAAACCACCAGATGGTCTACTTCCTCCCCAGCTGGTCCCTACCTTGGTGCCTCCCCCTGGTGGTAGACTTCTCAGTAGTAGGCCAGATAAGGGAGCTAAGGTTGGGACATGATTGTTAGTTACAGCTCTGCTAAGGCTGGAGTCAGGAAGACTCCATCTTCATGAGTTCAGATCTGACCTCAGATACTTACTAGCTGTGTGACTCTAGGCAAATCACTTAATCTTGTTTGCCTCAGTTTCCTCATCTGTAAAATGAGCTGGACAAGGAAATGACAAGCCACTTCAGTATCTCTACCAAGAAAACCCCACAAGAGGTCACAGTCAGATACAGCGGAAACCACTCAACAACAAAGCTAGAATCCCTTCTATAATATCCCTAACTAATAGTCACTCAGCCTCCACTTAAAGACCTCTAGTGTAAAAAAACAGTGTTAACTCTGTAGAAGCAGCTGATTTCACTTTGGTCCACAGTTTCAATTATAAGGAAGTTTTTCTTTGTGCCTAACTGAAATCAGTCTCTTTGTAGCTTCCATACACTTTGCTTCTTCTGTCTTATGGGAAGCAAGGATATGATGCTCCTAAACTGAGCCATAAAGTCATTAACAAAGATGAGGCTAGAACTTGACCCTCCTGCTTCCTGGTTATGGGCTCTTTCTATTACATACTACATCCTCAGTTTCAGAAGGAATGAAGCACACACTCCAACAACTGGCTGTTGTAGAAACAGCCCTTGACCTGGAGACAGGAGTTCTGGCTTTGTACCCTGATTCTGTCATATACTTGATGAATAGGAAGCAGTGGAAGTCCCATTCCATTTGTGTGCTTCTGTTTCTTCCTGTAAAAATGAGAGGCTGAACTCTAGAGTGTCTAAAGTCTATCTCCCACTTCCTATAGGGGAGGTGGCTGGTGAGTGTAGGAGGGTATCTTAGTTTAGGAGCAACTGTATTTTGGAAAGGGAAAGTTGTAGGCACCCAACTCCAAATAGATGCTTTCCAGGGAGGAGAGTTCTATGTTATGGACCCAGTCCTGACCCAACAGGGGTCATGCTCCCAGGTCAGTCTGGGTTTCCTTAGTCCTGAAAGTTTCAGCTGCTGCTCCTGCCGACAGGTAAAATTAGCACACTTGACGTCAGCAAGAAAATCCCTTGCAGCCTGCAAAGCCTATCTTCACGGGTGAATGGGGGAGGGGAGAAATGGGGGCATTAAGCGGGACGAAGGGAGAAGTTGAGGAGTGGGAAGAAGAGAGATGGAGAGGACGATAAATGTGGGCATGAGAGAGTTGAAAAGGATGGGAGATGGAGACGGAAAGGAGATTACGGGGGAGATGGGAGGAGAGGGAGAGAGAAGACGTAGGGAGTCTGGGATGTATGAAAGACATGGAGTGGAGTAGTGAAGGGAGGAGGAAACTGGTGGGATAGGCTGGAAAGGGAAAGGGGGGTGGGAAGAGAAAGGGTTTAGGTGAGGGGCAAGGAAAGAGAAGGAGAAGGCCACTCTACCCCTCCCTCATTTCCTTGAACTGCACCTTCTTCTACAGACTCCTGCTCTCTGCGGGCACAGTTTCTCAATAGTGGGAATGAAAGTGATGCAGCATCCCCAGAACCTGCAAAGGGAAGGAATACTGATTGGCCGCGGGGCCTTGAACGCCGCGACTTCTGGCACAAGGTCTCTTGCTCTCAGACCCACTGCTGACCCCCAGGCCCGCTATGGGGTGGCTTCCAAAATAGAGTAACCTTCAGTTAAGGCCAACCCTGTCTCTGCAAGACAAAGACACCCCCCTCCCCTTTCCCCCAGAGTCCCTCTTCCCTCCTCCCGCCTAGCGCATTTATATGCCGGCTAGGGACAGATGCCGGGAGTCGCTGGCGGGCAACGACTGAGGCTAGAAAAGAGCTCAGAAGAGGATGCTGGCCGGGAGCTTGTCAGAGGGGATCGCGGCCGGGGTCGCCTAACAGGAGCCGGGTTGGGGGAGGGATGCGCTTACCCACAAGCAGCCAGAGGGAGCCGCCGGAGAGAAGGAAGAAGGTGAGCATGTTTGCGGGAGGTGACTGCAGCCCGGGCGGGCGACTGGAGGAGGCAGGCGGGACTCAGCTGCGGGCACTGCGGACAAAAGAGACCGAGGCGCCCGCGGCCTCTCCTGCGTCTCCCAGGACCGGCTCCGCTTCTGTCTCTGCCTCCTCTGTCTCCGCCGCTGCCTCCCGCAGCATCAGCGCCACCCGGGTTCCCGCAGCGGCGAAGCTATTTTTAGCCCTTTCCCTCCCCCTCACCTCCGCTTCCTCACCGCCCTCCCCCTCCTTCCTTGCTCCCTACCTCTCTCCCTCCTGCGGTCCGGAGGCCTCCTTATCCCTAGACTGCAAAGTCACGTCGACTTGTCGGGGGGAGACGAGGTGGTGCTCACCTTCATGAGCCCACGGCTTTGCCAGGCCAGGGAAGAGAATGTGGGTGAAGGTGAGGGCGCTTTCTTGTCGCTCCCTCTCAGCCTCCTTCAGACATCAGAGTGGGGAGGCTGTAGTCCGTTATACCTACAGAGTTCTTGGCCTTTGGGCTACTGTTTAAAGAGAAAACAGATTTTTAGCAAATTCACTCAACCAGATACAGTTCACAGTTCTGATATAAAGGACAGCTATTTATTAGCATAAATCAGACTGGTAATGGTCCTGTGTGAGAACTGGGACATTTTGGGAAATATAGACTGAGGTTCTTCATTGTTAGGTTAATAAAAGGAACATCTCAAATTTTTTTTGTATTAGAATTCCCATTTTACAGATAAGAAAACTGAGGCTAAGATGATAAAGTGGGCTTCCTATGATCACTTCATAACTAGTGCCAGAGACACAACTTGCATCCAGACTTATTGACCTGAGTCTAGTGTTCTTCCCATCATGCTAGGCTGCCTTTCTAAAGGTTTGTAGTCTGGCTTCTCCTATGATTGCATTCTGGTTTCAAATAGAACTTTCGTTCCCTTGCAACTTGGATTACTGAAAGTATTGAGCCACTTAAAGTACTTCTTTTCAGCCTAGCCTGGGTCTCAGTCCTGGGTTTGCCTCAATTTCATTCAATTCAACAAATATTCAATTGAATTTACAAGGTTTCCTTCCCTTCCTGGTCCTCAGTGTTCCCATCTGTAAAAGAGGGTATTAAAGTTCAAAGTTCTTCCCAAATCTTACAGTCTTTGGTCCTCAGAGGTAGAATTCCTATGTGTAACTAAATATAAATAAATGTATATATACATACATACATCTGTGTACATACATATGCATATATATGTATATATACATGCACACATATATAGATATCTTCCATAAATGAGAGAAGCAAGAAAAGAAGCCCTAGTTTTTAACAGTCAAGAAAAAAGAATCCTTGATAATTTGCTAATCATAGCATTGGAAGAATTTATGGGTTGGGATCTGTTTCTCCCCTTCCAGGAAACTGAAAGTCAGACAATGGAGATTGGTACCTGAAAGACACAGGCATATATACAAGTCCTCAAAATCTTCCAAGGCCCTTTTCCGATCTTTTAGTTACATTTGCAGTCATTTAGTTTGTATACCTAAGTGCCCTGCTCATCATTTCCTAAGATCCTGCTTTCCTCTTCCTAAGGCTATTTGAATAAATTATTTTCTATTCAAACTATGCTCCCCCCACATCCCCTATCCAGTGTATCTCCTTTTCTATGGCCCTCACAATTTGAGAATCTTTCTGTGAATTCCCAGTGTCTCCAGAAACCCTGAGTACACACCTTGGAAAATACTAGGCACCCAGTCCAGTGTTTACATTGTTAAAATAGCAGATTTGCAATTCAAATCATGGGTTACATCTCTCCGGAGGAACCTGATACCATCTGGTTGGTGTATGTGCATGCTCCCCACTGTCATTACAGAAAGGAACAACTCATCCCCATCTGCTTAACCTGCCCATCGATGATTGGCAGAGGCAGGAATGAATAGGTCAGGCTAGAGTGAGTGATGCTTATAGTAGGTCTATGATCCAAATGGGGAGGTAGGGGAGGAGAAGTGGCATAGAATGAAATCCTTTTAGCTCTCAGTTTCCTAAGACACTGTTCTAATTACATATGGTTTTCTGATTGTGTCTGTTTACTTTGGCAGGAGGGAAATTTCATCCATTTAACAGGAGCAGAGTTCTAACTGGGGCCCCACAGGGAATAGGAGGTTGGATTGAGTCTATTTAATTTACATAGCCATGATCTATCTATCTTCAGAAATGATTCAGGCTTTTGGTTACTGCTCTCACATAACCCAGAATTATGATGCATCCTCTTGGTGAGGTTTGTTCTAAATGTGAGACTCTGAATGTAAGGTGAGAGGGGAGAGGCATGCTCTGTGATAATTACTGTGTTCTGGTATAGCTATGGGAGATAAGAACATGTATCATTTCTCTAGTTCTGGGTAAGAGCACTGGACTTAAAGTCAGGAATAGATGAATTCGAATCCCCCCTCAGACACTTATGATCTGTGTAACCCAGACTAAATCACTTAACCTCTATCAACCTCAATATCCTCACCTGTAAAGTAGAGATAATAGCATCTGCCTCCCAGAGTTCTTGTGAGACTCCAACAAGATCAACCTTAAACCCTAAAGGGCTATATAAATGCTATTTATTATTAGCTGCTCTCCAGAGTGATTCTGTTGAACAATACTTCTCCAAATATTGTGAATATTACAAATCAGGAATTTACAGACTTAAATGACCCTAACCACTGGCAAATAGCCAAATAACTATGTAACTATATGCCCTTGGTTTTCCTGTCAAGAAAATAGGGACACTATCTGTCTAGTTCTCCCACAAATTTTGCTGCTTTGAGCTTGGACAAAATATGATATATTACTTTGATCCATCCCATTCAGAAGGATATGTAAAATCAGTCCTTTCAATAAAAGTGAGATCATTAATGGTACCTAGGAGAGGTCCTGGGACTTAAATTTGGAAGACCTTGAACTGGAGTCCAAATTCTCACAATTATTAGCTGTGTGATCTTGGAAAAGTCATTCCCCTTCTCCAGGCTTCAGCTTGCCTTTCCATAAAATGAGGGGGCTGGATTATATTAGTTCTCAAGATTTTTTCTAGCTCCAATTGCTCAGGTTAAATTTCCAAAAAGTGCTATTGCCACCAAATGACAAATCAAGAATTTGCTCAAGCTTACAGTTTTTCTGCTCAGACATGATAGCAGATAAATTGGCTTCCCTTCCCCACCCCCACCCCGAACCAGGGGGTTGCTTTCATGTTATTTTGGTAGACATAGTTTTCTTTAATTGATCACATCTTTTGTACATAGAACCCACACTAAGGACCTGGAGTTTCTAGTTTAATAACTGGTCGTTGTTATTTCTATCACAAGAGGGATCTTGGCAGAGGCGATAAAGAGTCTGCCTTGAAGTGAAGGAGACCCAGGTTCAAGTCCTGACACACATTGACTGTAATCCTGGGGAAGTCACAGCCTCTCAGTACTATAGGCAACCCTCTAAGTTAATAAGTTGCAGAGAGGGTGGTGACAGGGACTTTCTCTATCAGCTATTACTGATAGCAGTGAAATAATTGGTCTAACCCCTATACCCTGTCACCTCATGTAGGAGATAGAACTTGATTTGAGTCCTGAATAGAGCTGGGATTTCCAAGAGATACAAAGGAGGAGGAAAAAAAACATTATAGGCACTGGGGACAGTCTGTGCAAAGTCATGGATGCAAGAGATAGAATTGTGTGTCTGGGAAGCATCAAATAAGACAGCTTGACATTGTATGAAGTACATGAATGAAAGTAATGTATGATAAGCCTAGAAAGGTAGTTTAGAGTGAGAGTGTGAAGGAACTTTAAATGCTCAGAAGAGGAGTTAATATTTTTTTATATGGTAGGCAATAGGGAACCACTAAGGCTTATAGAGCAGTGCAGTGTCATGGTCAGACAAACTTGTACTTCAAGGATACCAATTTAACATCTGTGCAAAGAAGTGCCCTGATGCTAGAGATGTTGTCAAGGGATGTCTTTAGGGAGAATTCACAAGACTTGACAGATAATTGATAGAGAGAACTAAGGATAATTATAATATTTCAAACCTAGGTAGCTAGAAGGGAATAAAGGTTAGCAAGATGGAAGCATTTGGGTGGAGATGGAGTGGGGACATTATGAATCTTGTTTTGGATGTGTTGAATTTAAGATATCTGTGGGACATCTAGGTAGAAGTGTCTAACAGCCAGTCTTTGGTGTAAGACTAGAGCTCAGGAGAGATCTCATAGATGATATTTAAACCTGAGAGAGCTGATAAAATAATGCAGAGACAGTATGTGTAGAGAGAGAAGAGTGGGGGACAGAACCTTAGAGTACCCCAGATATAGAGAGTGGGATGTGGATGGTGCTCTAGCAAAGGGTACTGGAGTTCAATGACCAGACAGGTAGGAAGAGAATCAGGACAGAGTGGTATCACAAAGTCCCCCAAGAGCAGAGAGTATCCAGGGAAAGTGAGTGGTGAAAAATGTCAAATGTTATAAAGAGGACTTCTGCTTTTCTGGATCTGCTTTTGACTCCCTGGGCCTTACCACCACTCCCCTGCTGCCTTTTTATTCTGGAGGATCCCTCTACCTCAGAGCCCAGGCTAGCCATCCCTCATTTCCCTCCCAATTCTGCTTCTAACTCTGGAGACTTTACTCCCCTCCCCTCCCCCGCTAATATTCACAATTTGCTTATGCACTGTCTTTCGCCATTAGACTAGTCTCCTTGAGGACTGGGACTGTCTTTCTTTTTTATTTTATTTGTATCTATAGTATTTAGCACATTGCCTGGCACTTAGTAAGTGCTTGATAAGTACTTATTAAGTTGAAAAAGGATAATATAAGGCCATCAGACTGGGCAATTAAGAGATCATTGGTAACCCTGGAGAGAAGTTTCAGATGAATGAGGAGGTCAGAAACCAAATAGGAAGGGGAGAAAAGGAAGGTAGATAGCTTTTTTTTTTTCTAGAAACTTGGTCGTGAGATGAGGATGGATACAGCACAATAGCAAAAATAGCAGTAAGGTCAGATGAGGTGTTTTATCTAAAGGTTGGAGGAGACCCAGGCATTTTTGAAAACATCAGAGAAAAAAGCCAGTAGGAGAGGAAACAATCATAGGGCAAGCTGATGGAGAATATAAGAAGGGTTGGGATAAAGGTCACAAGTAGTTGGACTGAACTTCCAAAAGAAAAGGGTCATCTCCACTAGAGACTGGAACAAAGAAGAGGATAGGGAATAACGTCAATGTAATTTGAGGTATAGACTAAGGGAGGTTTTTTTTTTTTTTAAATTGGACAAATGCAGAAAAGTTATTACAGATTTGTGATGACAGTCCCTCCAGCACCTAGGACAGGGATTCAAGGGGGAAATGTGATTGCTTCACTTTTTGCTGTACTACAAGAGATAGAAATTTCCCCATAGCTAGTCAAAGTCAGGATGCTTAGTGACAAACTAAATACCAGTTTAAAGCCAGCAAATATTTGAAATTTTAGGTTTCTTGTTCCAATTTTACTAAGCACAGATTCTGGGCTCTTCCAGAAGCTTTTCTGTGCCTTAATTCTTAAACAATCGCTTCTACTCTCCTAGCTGACTTAGTTTCTGTCACTTATGTTACTATGTGGAGCTCCCAACTAGTATTACCATCCTCTTTTGATTGTAAACTCCTTTTGTATCTTCCCTTAGAACCTTGTCGCCCCTACACTCTGGACAATAAATTCCATGAAATGGAAAAATTATAGCTTTGTTGAATGTCTCCATATTCTACAAAACTGGCTTAATATCATGAACAAATAAAAACTATCTATTCAACGTGAATATAGAGACTCTCTGGAGACCATAAATGAACAAGCAATCCATAGATCTAAGAATCTTCCTTCTTATCCCCACTACCATGAGAGTCCTACTAACAGCTTGGAAATTTATTGTATCATTAATAGCTGTTTAAATTTGTATATAGCATCTGGAAGCAGCTGGTGCTTCCAAGGACATTTTATATTATGACTATTAAAGGTTATAGGATGACTTTAGACATATGTGTCAAGAAAAGACCCAGGAGACAGTAAGAAATAAATTTTACTGTCTCAGAATAACTGCATATATTATTAACAAGGAACCTCTGATCATTATATGCAAAGAATAATACTACCAACTTGTAATAAGTACTAACAAATCTTTGGAACTGGTTTACATGGATTCTTTTTGCTCAGGAAAGTTTCTTCTGTCCCTATGGTCTTGTCACCCAGCAAGTTCCCTCCAGGCTTCTTACCCTGGAATATCCCTTTGTCCTTGTGGCCTTCTCACCCTAACAGATTCTCCCATCTCTGTGACTCCCTTTTCCTAATGGAGAAGTACTTCCAATTATTGAAATGAAATAGTAAGGATGCAAGCTATATTTTAGTCGTGATCATTTCCTCAAATACACATAGATACATACAGCCAGAAAACAAGAAGCTTCCTGTAGAGAAGGTTATTTTTCAGTGTATTGTTTCCTTTTCAGGATATATCCTGACCCAGGTAGAGATTTTGAGAACAAACTACATTGAAGGTTAGCCTTGAGAAGGCTAACTATCCTCAAGGAGATTGATAACTTGAGCATTTCAATTTAATGTTGATGAACATGTTGGACACACTGAAACCTGAACAAAAATCTCAGTGGAACCAAGATGTGACATTTTTAGTTCCCATGCATGTTGACCTCTACCAGATATGATACCACAAGTTTTACACTCAGTGTTAATATTTGGATGTGTACTATTTCTATGTATTGATTTGAGCTTTGGATTCTTGGAAGACAGAAGGAATGTAGTTGTAATCAATACATTTCATTACACTGAGAGAGACATTTAAGAAAGATTACATATTCGTAATTGCTAATAAGTGGCTCTGACCTCAGCAAAGAAATCTTATATGAATAAAGGTTCAATGTCCAAATTAATCACCAAGATCTGGAGAGAGGTGATAAATTAGTAGATAGATGGAAAATTACTCCTTTTCAAATTGCTAAAAGATTTATTCACTTACCAGTGAATAGAAAAACATCAGGAAATACTGGGGGTGCTATGAAAGCAATTCATAGAAGCCATCTAATACCTAAAGGAGAGGTAGTTGAATTCACTGAGGAACAAGACGAAAGTAATGAACAATTAATTAAGAGAACTTTAAGGAGAAGAGGTTATCTACTAGTTATGATTGTACTGTCTGAGTTAGACAATGGCTCAGAAAGTGATGATGATAGTGAGGATACCACTATACCCAGAATCCAACATCCTATGTTGGGATTGAGAAGGACTCCAGTTCAGAAAAGGGGAAGATCTGAACCCAAAGGCAGTGCTTTTCCTTCCTGGAAGGTCATTTGGAGAGACTTCCAAGGGGAAAAAAAAGACAATTTCTAAAGCTTAGAAATAATGATAGTCCACACCATCAAGTTATGTAAGTAAAAAGGTCAGTAGGTTATCGTGTAATCTAACCTAAGATATTGCAAGAGAAACAGGAGAAGTGGTTACTCATTGATAAATTTATTCAATGTTGATTTCTGCTTTTTGAAGTGTAAATGCAATGTCATGCATATATTATTATTCCATTTGATTCTTATTCTATGTAACTATTATTTTTACTGTTACCAGCATTGTTTTCCTCTTTTTTTAAAGTCACTTGTCAAGTTTTGCTTTGCATTGTGATGTGTGTGTTGTAGATAATATTCCTGTGCATTTGGTGGAACTCTTTCAAATGATTTTCAAAGAATTGAAAATTATTGGACCTCAGAGAGAAGTGTGACTCTTCTATAATATTCTCCCACAGAGACTATAGATTTTATTCATGCATTTTAAAAAGCCAAAGGAATATTGTGGAAATAAGAATCTTAGCTATTACTTTGGACACGTTGTTCAGAATGATGGATTGAGAGAAACTGAAGAGATTGTTTCTTGTTATGGATGAGTAAAAGCTGCAGAAGACAGAGAAAAAGAAGATGTAGGGATCTTCTTTCCCGATGAAACTATTTTTATTTTTATTACACAAAGAGGAATCTTGAGAAGAGATTTTGCTTGGTATATTTGGTGTGCTGAGTGACAGAACTGTATTTTCAGAAGTAAGAAATCATTTATAATCACAGGGATAGTTTGAAGAGAGTTTTTTTACAGTTAAAATATTGCACGGACAATTTTTGTGTGTTATTTTTTAATATATTGCTACTAGAGTTTATATTCAATAACTTTAATAATGAGTTAATCTTGGGAAATTAGGAATCTCAATGTGTCAAGAAAAGTGAGTAATAACTCATGAGTAATGAGGTTTCACTAGCTTATTAAATAACATTTAATATTATTAAGTAACAATTCATTAAATAACATTCAGTAAACTGAAGTGGAGACTCTTATCTACCTGTCTGCTTAATGATAAGGACATTGAGATTATACTAATAAGGAAACATTCAAACCAACTCTTAGATTACCCTAGAATTTGGGATGATTAAATTAAATATGAGAATTAGTCAAGTAGCAAGCTGAGGGGTGACTTACAAGCATGGCTGGTCAGTACTCCTCAAACATTGCTATATATGATGGGTAGTACAAAATTATTATTATGAGCTAGAGTAAGGGCTTAGAGTTCAAGTTATAATCTGCAAGACTATATACTCATTACCTCTTTCATATTGCATAAGCCACAACACTCCTCTAGCCTTCAGTTTGCTGAAGGCTTTACAACTTTACACCCTTTACAACTCTAAATCTCTGATGTTATGAGCTAGTGAAGAGATTGGCATATTTTCAGGCCTGTGTGCCAAGGGGTCCAGACAATGCTCAGGAGTGCCTGTGGCAGGCTTAATGCATCAACAATGGAGAAGACACAAATAGGAAGGAAAAAATTGAAAGAATGAGTAAAGGGGCACCTAGGAGGGAAGAGAAATAAGGAGCAGACAAAAAGGAAGTATGATTGTCAAGTACAGCAATTGCCTCAGTGGCACTCTGTGTCCATCACAACAGCAATCCCCTGAAAACATCCATGCTGTGGCCCACTGTGTATGTACAGACCTGTGTTCAGCTAAGCCCTGGAAAGAGTCAAGGAACAATCTCTACCAGAAAATGAACTATACACCCTTTCTCACTGACAGGAGAAGCTCAGTTAATGAAACAAGAAGCTGTAGTTGTCATAACTGAGATATTTCTCAAGAATACATCAGGTAATAGTTTACCCATGTTAGAAGATTTACCATCTTTTTCTCTGCCAGGAGTCAAATACTATATTTTCTCCCTGAACTGAGTCTAAGTTCCTTGCTCCACTCTTCTTCCATACAATATCCTAGCCACCATGAAAGAATTCACAGAATTTTCCAGCTGGTAGACAGTTTATTCCTTTTCTTTTCAACCTTGTGAGGCTGTACAGACAAGCAAGGGGATTCAGGTTCAGAGATATTCAACATCATGTTAATTAAAAGGATACAAAAGTTTTCCACATCCACATGTGAATATTCTCAGGACATATCCCTAACTCATCATGCACAGCCTACGTGTTAGAGTAGGATTGCAATTCAGTAACTGAAAAACAATCCAGGTAATTTAGGTGCTAGAGATATGTGTTTCAGCAGCAACAAGTTAAGGACATGTATCTACAGATGACCAAAAAGGCTCTATGCAAATTCAGAGTAACATTTAAATCTCATTTAAAACAACCACATAAAGTTTAAAATACTCTGCTTGCTAAGACACACAGGAGCCATAAGGATACAATTACAAAACATCCTACACAAATACAGACCTAAATAATTAGAGAAACATTGTTTCTCATTTAACATATTGGCTAAGCCAATATATTAAAGTAACAATACTTCCTAAATTAGTATACATTTTTAGTGCTCTACCACCAAACTACCAAAGAACTACTTTATAGAACTAGGAAAAATAACAGTGAAATGCATTTGGAGGAACAAAAGGTCAACCATGTCAGGGGAAATAATAATAAGTGGAAAGGAATCATAGGATTATCTGATATAAAGCAGTAGTCATCAAAATGATTTGGTGCTGGTTAAGAAATTGAAAGGTCGCTCAACAGAACAAATTAGATTCACAACATAGAGAAACAAACACAGTAGCCCAGTATTTGATCAACCCAAAGATCCTGATTATTGGGATCAGAACTCACTATTGGCAAAAATCTTCTAGGAAAACTGGAAAACATTCTGACAGGAACTGGTTATGGACCAATATTTGACACAGCATATAGCAAGAAAAACTCCAAGTAGACACAGTACTTAGACATAAAAGGTAACATCATAAAGAAATTAGAGAAGCAGGAAAGAAATTGCCTTCCAGATGTGTGGATAAGGGAAAAGTTCATTATCAAACAAGGGAGAAAGAGGATTTTAGAAAATAAAATGAACAATTTGATTGCATAAAATTAAAAAAGATTTTGCACAAACAAATCTAAGAGTTAAAATTAGAAAAGAAACAAATAATTGGATAAAGCATCTTTTTAGCAAGCTCTGATAAAGATCTCTGTAATACTGTAAGGACAACAATCGCGAATTCAAGGGACCGTAGAGGTCATTTAGTCCAATTTCTGGAATACCTTTTTCAGATGAGGAAACTGGGACCTAAAAAGATCTGTGCAAGGTCATATATTTAGCAAGCGACAGCTCTGGGAACAGGCCTTCAACTCCATTTCTCCTGCTCTAACATCAAGTAGCTCTGAGCTCATCCATCCTAAGGCATCATCACCAGAAGAAAATGAGGTAATGCAAACCGCATCTCATAGCTTCTATCCACCCCTCAAATACTACTTTTTCTTTAAATGAATTTTTCCTTGAACTGCACACCTCCGCCAACTGATTCCTTCCTCCTTTGAACCTCTTTCCCTCTAAAATCACTTTATCACCTCCATTATTGTGCTTATCACAAAATTGCTTTTTGTTTGAAGTCAGAAGATCTGGGTCTGAGCCCTGTCTTTCTCATTTATTTGTTAACTGTGTAACTTCAGGCAAGTCCTTTTTCTTCTCTAAGTCTGTTTCCTCATACATAAACTAGGGATAATAATCATTGTACTACTTATCTCCCATAGCTGTTTGGATGAATAAATTAGGTAAAGTATGTATAGAGGAGGTTTTGAAGAACTTTTCTAAAACCCTGTAACAATGTGTGAAGTTCCTATAATCCTCTCAACCTGATTAAAGAATTTTTCCTCCCATTATGGTGGGGTTGGATTCTCTAAGTTCCTAAGCAAATATTTCTTGTTTGGCCCTTGATTACATATGTAACATGTTTTGTAAATTGTAAAACATTATTTGAATGAAGGCTCTGGCTATAGCTTTCAGGATTCTTCCTATGTTCTCATCAATCCATCCTCCGGAACAGTGACCAAAATTTTTCTAAGGCAGGATTCTTATCGTAGCACTCCCCTGCTCAAAAACCTTTATAGCTCCCTATTTACTCAAGGGTAAAATATAAACTTTCAATTTGAAATTTTAAGATGCTTGGCAACTTGGCTGACCTACCTTTCCAGTCTTATTTCATGTTATACCTTGTGATAGTCCATAAAAACCTCTTTGTCTTTTTGAGTCTAACTTCTCTTGTAACATGTTATCTCCTGCTCTAGGTCAGTTTTCTTCCCCTGCCTGAAAATCCTTTCTTTCCCTGGAATCCTCCATACTGGAACCATCTCATGTGTAGTGTGACCAATCCTCAGGGTCTCCTTTGCCTGTGATATTAGAAATAGCAAATCAATCAGAGAGTGATGAGAACCCAGCTACTTGTCACAAATCTTAATAGACTCACCAGCATTACTGAGCTGTCCTTATATCCAAGCTGGACTTCCCCTTATTTTGCAGGATGTGCCAAATCTGGGGACAGCCTCTCCAAAAGGCCATTGTTGCCTCTTTTCTTCCTCTCGCAGTATAGCCTAAAAGCCACTGCACCTGTGCCTTGGTGAACTCCCTGCTATAGTTTTCTCTCATTGCTACTACAGCTACTCCCGTTGCTTTCAGATCTCACTTTTAAACCTTGAGTGACTTAAGTCATTGAATGAAGATCTATTGCTTTCAGCATTCATTGGCCTGTCTGAATCTTTTATGAAAACCTCCCTAAACCCCATACTTATGAAAGCTAACAGGGGTACTCATCTTCACATGCTGTAAGTTACAGCCACCTTGGGGTACGAGGTGTTCCCCCCAATTTGGCATTCCACCCTACACAAGCCATGGAACACACATCTTCCTCCTCTTGGTGCCTTAGAATCTTTGCCTTCCTTCAAGGATCAGTCTAAGTGTCCACTCCTGTGTAAGCTGTTCTGCCCCTCCTCCTGACCTCTAAATGTTAATGCTTTCTTCCTCTCCAAATCAGTTAAGGAATTTCAACTCTTTTGTAAGGATATTAATATGTTAAATACACATGAAAACATTATACCTTCTGGGTTCTCTTTTTCAATCTGTCTTCCACATTCTGCCAAAGGAATTTGATTAAGGCACAGGTCAGACCTTGCGTTCTGTTAATCCTCAATGCTTCCTCCTTAGCTCCAGTATAAAATATCCCTCCTCTGCCTGGTGTTCGGGGCTTTCCACAGTGCAACAGGACTCCTGGAACACTAACTTTCTAATAATGGGGTTCACATTGTTGACTCGATTGAACTCATGCACATGTTGTATCCTTCTAAGAGAATGTAAATTCCTCAAGGGCAGGAACAGTTTCATTTTTGTCTTTTTTTCTCCAAGAGCCCAATGCAAGGTCTTAGACTTATATGGTAGGTGCTTAGAAGATGTTTGCTGAAGTGCATTATTCTGTTTTCTATCAGTTATTCATTCATATACATGAATTATCCTTGCTCCCATACTAGGGCAGGAACACAGCTGTACTCATCTGTGTCTTCTCCCAAGGGAGAAGTACATGACTCTTTGTGGGATGAATTAAAGTCATGGTACTATGGAAAGAGAGCTGGATTTTGAATCGGAGAATCTGGATTCAAATGCCTTGTGATCTGCTATTCACCATGCAGTGGTGTGCTAAAGCCTGCTCAAGAATTAATTGTTAAATTTCCAGAGTGAGCATTTATATTTTGGTAATCCACAAATGCTACAAATTAGGGCTTGATTTATTCTTTTGTTGATTATCTAGACTAAATAATATGATGGAAAATGGTAATAATGCAGATTAAACTTAAGAGCATGTTTTGTATATATTTTCTCCCCTCTTATTGCTGGTTGTTTAATGTTTGCCAGCGCACCTCTGTACCCATTTGACCCTGGACACTTAATGGTTTTAAGTTTTGGACCCATCTAGGAAATGCAGTTACACTGCATGATCTTTAAGGTCACTTCCAACTTTATACCTTGTAAATACCAGAAAGGCATATCCCAAAGTCTTATCATATAATTGAGAACAGTGGGCACAGTCCTTCCCTGGGGGTCAGCTGAGGGGAGTGACATCTGGCCTGGGAAAAGGAAAACAGCCTTGATTTTGATGTACAAATGCATCAGCTGTCTGATCACTGCCTTGGGCTGGCAGAAGTAGTGCTGGTTCCCTCAGCTGACTCCACTGCAAAGGTCAGTTGTATTCCCAGAAGTTACTGGTTGATCAATTTGACATGGTCTTCTCTATTCCTCTTTCTCTAAAGGGGGATCTTATTTGTAGCTGACCCTCCTCGTGCCCAGTTCCTCTGACATCCCTCCCCCACTTTGGAAAGCTTAGTAACTTCATCACACTGCAAGGAAATGACTTCGCAGAATCATAGCATTTGGACCTTAGAGGAACTTTAGAAATTATCTAGTCCAACGTTTTCATTTACAAATGAGGAAATTAAATGTCACATATTCAGCAAGCAGCTGTGTACATACTTGAACCTGAGATCATTGACTCCAAATCTTAATTTTGGCACTACACTACTCTATCCTAGTCTCCCTAGGGCTTTTTGAAGACGCTGAATGTTTCAGCTATGCAACCAACTGAAAAAAGGCTTTTCCCAATTATATGCTTAGCTCCTTGGAACCAGTTGCAAAATATCTCCACATGTACCATATTCTTTCCAATTTATTTCTTTACATGTCATTGTGATTTTCCTGAAAACAGATCCCTAATATCCTTCATGTTGAGGTTGTATCAGCCCAGAAAGCTGATGGGGTCATGTAAAATTATCATCCATATGTCAACCAGAAGTAGGCCTTAACTGACTTGGGTTCATATTGAAGGCAAATGTGTCTATTTCCTCTCATCCCCTAGCCCAGAAAGGAACTGGGAACCTTTAAAATCAAACTTAGGTTTAAACATCCAGCCTATGTCTAATAGAAATCCAAACAAGCAATAGCATGGAATCATTAAAATAATTTAATTACAGTAGAAATGTAAAAGTAAAACAGTACTAGAACCTTGAAACTCCTAGATTGTCTGCTTCAAACAGGAAGTGATCACACAGTTGAAAACTGTCCTTCCTTTTTCTTTACTCTTCTCCTTAGTGCCAGGTCCTAAGTGACAGAAACCCAAGTAGCAAGATGTGATGGAAATGGTCTTGGATCTATAGTGAAAAGTGTGTGATCCCATAGGGGAGTTACTCTTGGAACCTACATTTTGAGGAAGGCAGATACCAACTGTGATTCAATCTCTGGAACTTGCCATCATTACCCCAAACGGCTACCTTCTTTCTGCCACACCTTTTTCAACTCTCATTTATATGTTGCCTTTCCCTATTAGAATGTGAGTTCATGAGGGCAGGGCCTAGCTTTCTATTTACCTGTATTTGTATTGCCAGCACTTAGCACAGTTTCTGAGACATGGTGAGTGATTAATAAAAGTGCTTCTTGACTTGACTATTTACATCTTCAGGACTCATTTTTCAAGCAGGTTCGCTATAGACAGGTTCCTGAGTACAAACTGAAGAAAACAAGGCAAAAGCTTGGCCTTGGCAAGGTTAAACCAGGTTGGCCTTGGCCTAGGCATTGTTTGGCTGACAGTCTACTCATACAGTCCATTGTCATTTCATTCTTGGTTGGATCCATGACTTAGGACACAGTTGTTTATTTTTCTTCTAGCCATCTCTGCTGACCTCACAATGCAATCACCTTGGCTTGCAAACACATTGGAAGTACAGTCTTAGAAACCTCCATCTTCCTTAGGCTTGAATCCCCATGGGAAATTTAATAATTTCCTTTGGAATGGACTCCTTTAATAGGAGGATAGTGTCATGGGGGAAGCTAGGTGGCTCAGGGGGTAGAAGATCAGATCTGGAGTCAGGAAGATGCATCTCCCTGAATTCAAGTCTGGCTTCTGATACTTATTAGCTGGGCGACCCTGGGAAAGTCACTTGACCCTGTTTGCCTCAGTTTCCTCATCTATAAAATGAGCTGGAGAAGGAGATGGCAAACCACTCCAGTATTGTTGCAAAGAAAATTCCAAACAAAGTAACAAAGAGTCCCATACAACTGAACTGATTGAACTGCAAGTATCATAGGATCCTAGACTTGAAAGGAATCTTAGAAATCATCTAGTCTAAACCCTCATTTTATAGATGGGGAAACCAAGGCCCAGAGCTTGTTCAAGGTTATCAACAAGTCAGGGACAGAGCCTGGAAGAGAACCTAGGTCTTTTGGAGTGAGTCCGTATCCCCTGTCACAGAGAGTCTAAGCCCCAAACTACCTCATTGCTAGATGAGAAGACTATGGATATGCCTGTAACATAGTGATTAGAGAGATCAAAGTCCCCCGGGCACAGCTCTGAAGATACAGCAGATGGATATTTTCTTAAAAAGTTTCATGTAGTTAAATCTGGTCCTAATTTCTCTTCTACCTTTTGGATTCTGAAAAAAGGTGAAAATGCCCAGAGAGTGTCCAGGATCATCAATTTTAGAAGCATAAATACATTTTCAGGACACTGGATTTGGAACTAAAGGACCTACATTCAAACATTAGTTTTGATATTATCTTGTCTTCATGACTATGGAAGTCACTTTTCCCTGGTGGGACTCAGTTTTCTCATTTGTAAAGAAAATATTAGATTACAGTCCTATAGCACTTTTAGGTAGGACTAAAAGATTCCAAAAGTTCCCTTCTAGCTGCTAATTCTAGTATCTTTTCCTCCTTTCCTCAGGGAGTGGCACAAGGGAGTTGAGCCATTGGTGTCTGACATGATAGGAAAGGTTGACTGAGAGCTGGCATCTTACTTTGGCCTCACTCACAGTAAGAAAGGGTAGGAGACTATAATGAGTAATCAGCAAGGTCCTTTTATTTAGAGAAGGAAGCTCCAAGCCAATGGACAGAGTAAAGCAGGGCCTGCCAACATCTTCTGTAACACAGCTATCCTCAGATTTTCTTAGAGTTCCCCCTGCCTAAACCCTATCCTTCTTAGGGACCCAAATGTGTTCTCTATTCTGCAGGTTAGGGCATTTACCTCCTCACATAGTCTTTTCAGTGATGCGGATAGTCTGATAGATCCTATTTCTCTATTTTCTACTCTTTCCTCACTACCAGTCTTATGCCGTATATTTATCCCATTTCCTTTATACCTTGGCCCCAAAACCAAGATCTGGACTGTTTCCTCATTTACCTCATCTCCAAACCAACTTACACCTTCCCTGCCCTCAACCACATCCCCATCCTTGAATAGTGCATTGGAAGGAATGCTGTATTTGGGGAGTGAATCCCAATTCTGCCACTGACTGATTATATCTGTGCAATTTAGTGTCCCTAGGCTGTTTCCTCATCTGTAAATTGAGAGGATTTTATTAGATGACCTCTAAGGTCTCTTTTTTATATTAGAAAAAAATTTTTATTTAGTATTTTATTTTCCCCAATTATATGTAAAAGCAAATTTCAACATCTATTTTAAAAATTGAGCTCCAAATTCTCTACCTCTGTCCCCACCCTCTTATTGAGAAGGCAAACAATTTGTTGTAGGTTATACATGTGTAGTCATGTAAAACATATTTCCATGTTAGGCATATTGTAAAAGAAAATGTAGACCAAAATAAAAACCCAAGGAAAATAAAGAAAGTAAAAACAAATGTACTTCAATCTGCATTCAGATCCCATCAGTTTTTTCTCTGGGGATGGATAGCAATTTTTCATCGTAAGTTCTAAGGTCTCTTCTAGCTCTAAATCTAGGATCCTATGAACATATAGGACAGGTATGGGAACCGTTCCAGATGGTCCAATGTGACCACAACGAATGACTGTCAATCCTGCCTTGGAAAGTGGAGCCTTTTGGAAATATGCACTTTAAGGTTGGCATTTTAACAGCTAGAATAATAATAGCTAGCTTCTATATAATACTTCAAGGCTTGCAAAGCTTTTTACAACTGTCATCTCATTTTACCCTGACAACAACCCTGAGAGGTGGGTGCTATTATTATCCCCATTTATTAGATGAGACAACTGGGACAGACAAGAGTTAAGTGACTTGTTTAACGTTACACAGCTAGTAAGTGTCTGAGGTCACATGGGAACTCAGGTCTTCTTGATTCCAGCTCCTGTTCCAGCTACTGTCTTGCCTAGCTGCCTAAGAAAACAGTCAATAGCACTTTCAGTCTTCTGAGATACTCTCTTTACAACAAGCCTGTGAAGCAGGGTATGCATGTTTTTAGTCAATACTCCCACTATCCAGAAGAGAATATCAAGAATCAGAGAGATGACATATATTCCTGGGGTCACACAACCGGAAAGTGTCAGAATTAAGGTTTGAACCCTCAAGGGCATTTGTTCTGTGAAGTTTGGATTCAGTCAAAGGGCCACACTTGAGGACCTAGAGGGCCACATATGGCCTCGAGGCTGTAGGTTCCCCACCCCTGCATAGACCTATGGCCAAATCCAGCTTCCTTCTGTTTCTGTACTTCTAGAGCTTGAATGGTTTTTACATTTTAAAATACAATAACACTTTTTTAAAAACTGTAAAAACCGTTCTTAGTTAAAAATGATAGTTTAACCACCTCAGGCCTAGACCATCAACAGAACAATAGATCAAACCCTGATGTAACATTTGGCTAATTTCCAAGGTGTAAACAATCATATTGAAAATATAAACAAGTGGCTACTTTGGTTACAACTGTATTCCAACTCTAGAAGGATCAGAAGTCTGAATTGGCTCTAGTTATTGGTTATGGGTGAATGGCATAGCTGGCATATCAAGAGCTTGCCCATTCATTCCCCCCATTTCATTTGAGAGCCCAGACCCCTGGCTTTTCACACTGAAAAGACTTTCTCTGGAATAGGGCCAGCCCCAGCCTCTCCTTCCCTAGGCCAGGATGGAATTCAGTTCCTTCCAGTCAAATCCTCTGCCTTTTCTCCATCTCCTCCCCACCTTCCTTCAAGATAGACGTTGGACACCAGAGGTCTGCCTGATTGAACTCCCTGTTCCCCCTTATTTCTTAGAGGAATTTAAGTTCTTTCAGCCTCTTCTCAATTTTACTCCCTGAAGCAATTTTCCCACCTTGAGACCAAGTGCTAATTGCCTTACCCTAGTTCTGGCTCTGTTTCACAGGTTAAATGATTTGACCACCATCTGGATCCCTGCATAAAGAAAGGAAGTTTAGAAGCATAAAGTGTTGGAACAGAAAGGGACCTCAGAAATTCCTTACTCCAACTTCATTTTATAAATCAGAAATGGGAGCTCAGAGATAGCCCATGATTCACCTAAGGTCACAGAGGTCAGCTTTAATGCCAGGACTGGAATTCCTTGCTCCTAGCTACTAAGTAGATTACACCTCTCACTACACAATGGTTGATTTTTGGTAACTTTAAATCCTTGTTTTGTGTAAGACAGCAACAACCATTAAGAATTAGTTATGGCTTCAGTTATTCATCAAGAATTTCTGTCATAAACTATTTTTTTCTTTTTTTAGTAGCAGGGACATTTGGGTAGAGGAAAAAAAAACATTGCAGCAATGTGTTGCAGGAGACTTGTCTTTGAATATCTTGGCTTTTGTGCCTTTGAATTTATTTCATGATGCTTAAATATATGATAGAAATTAATAATCAATGAAGGTGGAGGTTCCACTCTATCTCCAACAGGTGAGGGGAAACTCAGAAGAGGGGGCAGCAGGGCTGGGATTAGCAGCCCCTCTGTCACTGGAGCCCCAAGAATCATTGTTAGGAAGACTGAACAAGCAGAGGGCTTGTGGAGTTCTGCTAGCTCTGACTCACCCAGAGACCTGCAGGGAATTAGATGTCAGGGAAAAAAAAAGATTCGTAGTCAGATTATAAATAGCAGGAGGTCTACAGACAGAAGATAATCTCTCTCCTTCACAGCTCCAGCTGCTGCAACCCAGCATCATTTCAAAGCTGCTCGTTAGGCTGCCAGAGCATTTGAGGACAGTCACCAGAGATCCTCAGTATTTTCTTCCTTTCCTCTGGGAGTCAGGGAACAAACTCTCCTAGGATGACAGAGTCTCGGGGACCAAGGAATGGAAAGAATCCTATGAGTCAGAATAATAGGAATTGGAGTAGACAGCCCCTTTAAAATAATCTACCTCCAAACCAAAGAGGGAATGCACAGTGGATAGAGCATTGAACCTAGAGTCAGGATGACTCCAATTCAAATATGACCTCAGATATTTACTAGCTATGTGACTGGAAAAGTCACCAAACCTTCATTTCTTCAACTATAAAATGCGGATGATGATAATAATAGTCCAGGACTCTAATGAGGATTAAATAGGATAATTATAAAATGCTTAGGACAGTGCCCAGCATCTGCTCTGATTCCTTTCTCATTCCTTTCTTAACTAAAATCACATAAATAGTAAAACTCAGAGTCCAGATTTAAATCCAGTATTTTCCCCTTCTGGTCTAGTGAGATCATCCTGGGTTTGTAATGTTCCAGAATTTCAGAGGTGGAAAGATCTCAGAAGTCTAGTCGCAAAAGTTATCCTCCAGTCTTCTCTTGGAGAACTTTGGTGAGGAGGAATCTACTACCTCCTGAGGCAATAACCCACTTCTGGGTAGCTCCAGTCTTGAGGAAGCTTTTGACAAGCAGTCAAAATCTGTTTCCCCACAACATCTCTGGTTACTTCTCAATGGTGTCCTGTGGGGACAAGCAGAACAAATTTCATCCTTCTTCCTTACCTGAGTCCTTCAAAAACTTGAAGCCAGGTTATTATTCTCCAGGCCAACATCCCCATTTCCTTCAACTAGTGCTCATGTAGAATGATTTTAAGGACCTTCGCCTTGGATATTCTGGTAAATGTTAACAATCTGCTTCTCTGGGAGAAAAAAATACACACACACACACACTTCTAAGTTTAATCCGAATTGTTAACACTTTCTTAAGTCTAGACAATTAGCAAAACAACAAATTAAGCCCTGATTTTTAGCAACTCTTGATTTGTGAGGTATAAGTGCTCATACTGTAGATGTAGTGGGTTCTTATTTGTTGGCTGTCTTCAAGTAAAGGCCAGATAACCACTTTTGGGGGATTTTGCACAGGAAGTTTAGCTATGAATTGAACTATCAGAGATGCCAAATTCTTGACCTCCTACTTGTGAAATGTTAAATGCGACTGGAAAAAGCTAAATAAAATAAAATACAATGTAGATAATATTAATTTGTGGTTTTCTTAGGCACTATGCAGTCATCAGGGATCTATTTGAGTTTGATACCATTAGATGATGTTTGAGGTTCCTTCCAGTTCCAGGTTTCTCTGGACTTTGTAATAATTTATCCTTGAAGCAGCAGCCCAGCTGTGAGTGTGTATATAAATGTACTAATATCACCCAGAAAGTCTTAAAAGAAGAGAGTGGGATTCTGGGAAACCCACAATCAGTATGTGGAATTAGGGCAATTTAATAAATTTATCTTACCCTAAAACAGAGGCTTCTCAATATTTTTGATTATGAGGGCCCCCTTTTAACATCAAAAAATTTCACAGACCTACCATCTCTCCACCCCCACCTCCAGCCTCTCACCCCCACCCCAGAGTGAGTTCAGAAAAACTTTAAAATGAATTTATATTTTGTTGATTCTGAAGATAGCATACGTTTGAAAAATGGCAATGTGTATATGTAACGTAAATATCATTTATTCAAACAACAGAAGATATGCTTGCTTATTTAATGATTGTGGTGTCTGAACTGTCAAGGACCTCAAGGTTGAGGAAGCCTTGGAGTATGTATGAATTGCTTCTTCTTCTAATGATTTGCCAAAGAGTGTAGATGAACTCCCCATTTAAAAAGGACATTTCATCCATAATCCACCATAACTTTTATTAAATCTCCTAGAAAATTTTTTACTAGAAGATAAACTATTTTTCTCCCCCTCCCCCTCCACATACCTCTTCTGCTAAACATACAAAGTAGTATGGTGAAAAGAGCTCAAGATTGAGAATTAGGAGACTTGCATTCTAGTCTCTGCCATTAACTTATTATATAATATTGGGTAAGTCTTTATACAGCGTCTTAGCTAGGAAAACCCCAAATGGGGTCATGAAGAGTCACATATGACTGAAATGACTCAACAACAAACAACTTCCTTTTCCTAGATAGCTTCCTCCCTTATTAAATAGACAGTTGTGTTAGAGGATATCTTTTCTCTTCTGTCTGGACTTTCTGGACTTCAAATCATCCCCAAACATCCTGCTACTAAGCCAATCTTCTTCTCCCACTAATGAGTTCATCCTGTGGTCTCCATTTTGTGGAAGGGCCCAGGTGGGTCAGTTTTCATTCCTCTCTGAGCTCCATAGACCCCTTCTATACCCTATGTGTTTACCTTCCCTCCCCTTTTTAGTTTCCTTTTGCGTGTGGTCTTTTACTGCTTTTGATTGTAAGTTCTTTGAGTGTAGGGATTGATTGTATTTTTAAAAAAAAATTATTTATTTTTAGTTTTCAACATTCACTTTTATAAAATTTTAGTTCTAAAAAATTTCCCCTACTTCCTCTTCCCCTTCCCCAAGACAGATTGCAATCTGATATAGGCTATACATGTGCAACCATATTGTGGTATCTTTGATCTCCTTTTAATAAGCAGTCAGAGACTTGTCTTAGACAAGTTTTTTTTGTCAAGACAAAAAAAGAGTTTATTGCTTTCTCATGAGGAAGGGTACCACCCTCTTTATCACCTTAATAGCACTGGCCAGGGAGTACAAATACTCACAGCTCGAGCAAGTTTATATAGTTCCTAACACAGAACCCCGACCCGTCCACTGGCTTCTTCTCCCCTTGACTGGGCCTCAGAGCTCACAGTCTAAATGTGGGAACTTCTCCCCAAGAACAAAGGACAAAAAAGGCGTGAAAACAGGGAACTGTTTGCTCACCAAAAAAAAAAAGAAAAAAAAGGGAAGCAGAGGTGGGGGGGTGTAGGACATAGACAAGGTTGGGATGAAGAAGGAGTTGGGCATAATACAAGATATGTAATAGAGCGTGCTTCTCTACAACGTTAGCTAGCTGCAGATGTTTAAGGGAGTGTGTTTTAATAATACATGAAACAATTAACTCTTTGAGGAGGCTTCACTTCTGAGAGATCATCTCTCACAGTCTCCCCACTTATTTCTTACAATCTGAAGACTCCTCACAACATGCATAGCAACAGAAATGGCTAAGGCCTAGAGACCAGAGACAAAGAAAAACATATGCAGCAAAGCAAAGAAAAGGTATACTAACTAACAAGAATAATAAACCCACAATAGTCTTTTCCGTCATGAGTGGATCGGTCCCTTCTTCAAAGTTAATTTTAAGGTTCCAGGATCTTGCAATGCCGTAGTCCACTGGGTCAGAGCTGGAATCAGTCCCTTCACTTGGGTATGAGGCTGATTGACACATTGACAAACTCCAAGGGGGGGCAGTCCCCTTCATGAGATTTCACTAAAGAGTCAATAGCAGACTCCAGTACTTACATAAATATACTAAATAATCGTTATTAACACAGAACATATCACATCAGAAAATAATTCCAACTTTTGATCATATGATGCTTCTTTTAAAGTATTTACAATATAGACCACAAACCATTTTTCTTTTAGCATTAACCAACTGAGACAAAATAATGACCATGTGTGCTAACCTCACAAGTCCTTGACTTGATTGTCTCCATTCTATTACTAAGAATTAAAGGGCCCTAACTTATTGTTGTTGGTCTAAGATCTTAAGCCTCATAGCTTAATTTTAGACTTAACCTCAGATGTTCCCTTACCAATAATCTATTATTTAATAGATCTGGTATTAAGATTACAAAACTTTTGATTATAGGAAATTGCCACTAAGAGTAGGAACATCACAGGGAAACATCTCCCTAACTTCATATCCATTCCAGGCAGGAGTAGATTGTCAGCTGGCATTCAGCTAGGCTTAAAGTCTGTCAGATGTCAGTGGGGAAATTGAGTCAGGAGAATCCTACCTTGGCTCAGACTGAACAGCTATTATCCCAAACTTCCCATGAGAACACCTTTTTCCAATTCTTACTAGCATCTCACAGGCTCACTGGCATCATGGCTCAGTGGCTCAGACAGTCTCTCTTGCTATCCACACCTGGAGTTAGACTCAGAAGAACAGTCAGTTAATACTCCCATAAAATCTTAAAATGGCAAGCTCCAATAATCAGTTTCAGATATGACTATAGTTACATATTGGCTAAGGAATATCTTTTGATGCAAGTCTTAAGTAGTTTACATGCCTTTCTATACATGTTGTAGTTCCTGATAAAATAACAATCAAAATCAAATTTACCATTAAAACCATAAGTTATTGCTCTAATAGATTTAAATATGTCTCCCAAGCTTCTCTATACCTTTTCACCCCTGCTCAATCTAAAAGAATGAGCTACACATATGAGAAGTTCAAACACTAACTTCAACTTATTATGTTCATGAAATGAATTCAAATCAATACAGGAACATTTAACTTCTCCATCAATGCAAAATATTACCAGAGGTTACCTGCTTCTAAGAAACCTAGGCCGAAATTCTTTTCCCCAAACTGAAGATGTCTCTGATTTAGTCTCAGTAATTAATTCAGTCAATTGTTTTTACCCATGTCTTCGTAACATGTAAAAACCTTATTCCAAGTTGGGACCTTTGTCCCTTACCCCAAAGGAGTTTTAGTCCCATTTGTCTAAAAAGGCCCTGGAAAACCTCACCTTGAAAACTCCTTGGCTTTCTCCACATGAACTGGCTCTCCTGAGGCCCATGAGCTGTTCCCTGTCACTATGCCCTATCAAACCAATTCTCCAGGTTACTGGCCACTCCCATCAAGATCATTTCTGGAATCCCCGGACTACCTGGGACCCCCCCTGACTCCTTCTTCAGTCCCTCTGTAGATAAGATACAATTACAATTAACTTTAAATCCCACTCTTGTTCTATGGAGCAATGACATAACATCACATTTATACTTTGGTTTCCTTTTCTTTACCTAATCATTTCCATTACATTCAGAAAGAATGTTCCCAGGGATTTTGTCTTTCACAAGACCATACCAGAGTACCCATTTACCCAATTAATTGAAAACAGCAAGATTCCACTGCTTGCCTTGTGCTTACATCTTAAACTATCTGCTTTGATTATAGAAACATGCCATGAAGTTGAAAAGCAAGGACCTAATTAGATACCATCTCCACCTTATAACCAGACTCAGAAACAGTCAAGTGGGAAAACATTCCTTTTCAAAGGAACACACAGGGGAAACTGAACCAGAAGAATCCCATTGCAGGCTAAGGACAGGTTTGTCCCCTGAGGCAAACTTCTCCCTGGAACAATCACATTCCTCCCTGACTATAGTCTTATCAGTTTATACATTAGATAGCAGGTTTAACTAATCAAAAATTTTACCAGGACTCACATCTTAAATTTTTCCTAAAAGCCAATCGATAGAGATTATTTTCACCAAAACAAATCCCTTGTTTAGGAACTCCATATACAAACAGTTTACACTTTACATAAGAGATTACAACTTTAGCAAAGTGAGGGGCCACACCACTTTTAGATGTTTCAAGTCTTAGGGGTCCTGGGTGGTGCTGGCACCACTCCTCTCCTCTTAACTATAGGAATAGTTAACATCTCTTCTCTGAGTATCTCCAGTTCAGATTAGATCTTAAGAAGTCCTTCTGTAACGACAGGACTTCAAAAGGAGACAGGGATGGGGCCAGGAGGTTTTTTGTCTTAAAATTATCACAGAGCTTCCTGGAGCCATAAAATTCCTGATTTCCCTTATGTTGTCCCTTATCTTATAATCCCCCATAAAACCTTTAGTTATTATAACAAATTAGCTTACAAACATAAATTTGGTAGATAGGTCTTTCAGAAATCATATAAAAGATTTTACAAAACATTTCTTCATACAAAAAATATCTTCCTCTTTTAAGAAAAGTTCACAATTTATTTCAAAACCCTCATGAACCTAATTGGCAAAAATTGCAAGATCTAACACCAAGGCCTTTTCACATTTCCCCATAAGCTTCCTTTTACAAACATACTTTTGTAAATGCTTGATTCATTAGCAAAAATAATTTTAGCTAAAATTTCCTTCTTAACAGCAGAAATAAACTTTTAACATACTTAATACATCCTTAGATAGAACAGGCTTGAAAATCATACTCATATATAAAAATATATATGTATTTTTTCAAGGATTCTCATTTTCTCAATAAGAATTCTACAACATAGAAACTCTTACACAGAATTCACAACAGCTTTTTTAACCAGTTCATCATTAATTTAACAATGCAATTCCTAATATAACAACATTTAGATGGATTACTTAATAATTTAAACTGATTTAAGTTTACTTAAAGCTTAAAATAAGCTATTACTCATTCAGCTGAATGCATTTCCATATCACCTTGCACAGTAATTCATCTCCTTACCACCATGTGGGCATACTCTATCACTCTGATCAGATAGAGTCATCTCAAATTTGATTGAGATTAACTATATTAAATCAAGTTACATGATTTTTCTGTCTTCTTAAGGAAGTAGTAGAGTACTACTTCCTTAAGAGCTGAAACACCAGCTCCCCTCCCCCTTCTTCTAGGCTCACCAGAGCAGGAGCTTTCCCAGTTAACTCAGACTGGGCGTGAGTAACCTTCCCCTTGTTCATGTAGTCTGAGCACATGGACAGAGTTAATGATTCTAAAAGAAATCACTTTTCTATCACTTCTTAGAATCACAAATTCTAAAGTGAATTTGCAATTTTAAACACATTGTCTGGTATCAGATATATTTACTTAATTTAAACATAAAGTACAGATTTTAGTTTTGAGATCTCATCAAATCAAAACTCAACTTTTCCCTGCAGGCTGTCTGTCTTTAGTTTCCATTACAAAAGAGATCCTCCTTTAGGTGAGGTAGGGAATTGTCTGCTACTCCCCTATCTGAGGCAGAAAGACCTTCTCAGTTCCTACAGAAAAAAGATTTCACATGAGATTAAAGATCCTGCCCTTCAAGGACAATCCAGCTCATCCTTTCTGCTCTTACTGGCTAGCTAGATAAATTTACAACCTTACAAAGTGTCAGATAAAACAGAGACACAGACTTTCATTCACACAGATATATACACAACATATACAGGTAAAACATTTAACAAAATAGGAGTGTACATATAGGTTTAAATTTTTGGGAAACCCAGTCCTCCAAGGATCTGTACTTTGTCCAGAAGACATTTCCTCTGAGCTGAGTGCTTGCCCAAACTGAACAACAGTGCTTTGTCATTTTCTTCTTGTCTTTTCCCTGATAGTTTTGTCTTCCGGGATTTTTGGAAGACTGTCATCCAAAGTTTTGAAGGGAGACTTTTTCTTTTGAGCTTTCCCAGTTGCTCACAATTTCTTGTCTCTCCTGTTTAAGAGAGAAGCTCAGTGATCTTGCCTAGGGGAACAGGAAGAGGCTCCTGAATTTTTTTTTTGTCCTTTGAAAAAGAATTAACAGTCTCACCTCACCGCAGTTCTATGGTCACCCAGAAACTCACCTGTCTTAACCTCTTAAAAGGACTCCTTTTAAAACGACTTGCGGATCTTGCTTGCCTGGGTCTGTGTGCACAAACTTAACATGACCTTCTTTCTTCAGTCTCTCTCCTCCTCTGAGGTGTCTTCACTAGCATGGTCAGAAGCTCCGTTTTACTTTTGCTTTTTCCTTTCAAGATCGTCCCACCATGGGTACATTCCTTAAAAGTGGAAGAGAACCCCCAAACTGTTCCAGGATTTCTGGCAAATGGCTGGCAGGCTCCTGTCCTAGGACTGGCTACAAAATCCTTCCCCCCAAAAAAGGGGGAATCCTGGATGAGCCCCCCAAAATGTGTGGGATATCTTTGATCTCCTTGTAATAATCAGTCAGAGACTTGTCTTAGAAAAGGCAAAAAGGAGTTCATTATTTTCTCATGAGAAAGGGTACCTCCCTCTTTGTTGTCCTAATAGCGCTGGCCAGGGACTACAAATATACACAGCTCAAAGCAAGTTTATAGAGTCCCTAATGCAGAACTCCACTCATCCACTAGCTTCTTCTCCCATTGGTTGGGTCTCAGAGCTCATATTCTAAAGGTGGGAACTTCTCCCCAAGAACAAAGGACAAAAAGGCTCAAAAACAGGGAACTGTTTGTTCAACAAAAAAAAAAAAAAAAGAAGGGGGAGGGATTGTGGGTGGTGGTGTGTGGGATATAGACAAGATCGAGGATGAAGGAGGAGTTGGGCACAGTACAAGATATGTTACAGAGTGTGCTTCTCTACAACGTTAGCTAGCTGCAGATATTCAAGGGAATGTGTTTTAATAATACAAGAAACAACTCTTTGAGGAGGCTTCATTTCTGAGAGATCATCTCTCACAATATTAAACATATTTCTACATTACTGTCTTTTTGTTTGTTTTCCTATCGCCAGCACTCAACACACTGCTTCACACATAATAAGCACTTATTAAATGTTTGTTGCCTTGTTGCCTCCCTTCTAGTTCTAACATTCTCTGTTTCTGCGAAATGAGAAAGCCCAGTTCTAGAAAAATAGCCATTTACTAACCTAGTAAGCAAGTGGAAAAAAAGGACGTCAGAGATTACACAGAGCAGAGATGTCAAACAGGAGGCCCATGGCAGTCCTGAGTGCTGCTCAAATCAGATGAAAATGTTACTGGACAATGAATTAAATGTAATCAATATAACTGTTAAAATATTTAACCAAATGAATAAAAATAAAATAGAATAAAGATAATGTTAATATATGGTTCTCCAAGTCAATATGCTGCTGGTAGGGATCCTTCTGTATGGTTTAGTGGCCCCCTTTCTTTTTAAGGTTGAGGCCACTGTTAGAAAATATCTCATCATGCAAAGGAAGAAACTGAAGGCAGTAAAAGCATCATTACCTCCATTTTATGGATAAGGAGACTGACTTTAAGAATGGTAAAGCTTCTTGTCTGAGATAAGTTAGCTAAATGACCATTCCTTGAATGGATGTCTTCTGACTCTTGAGTTCAGTGTTCTTTGTATTATATCATCTTTTTCCTCTCTTCCTTCTCACCCACCACCAGGTTTTAAATTTTATGTGGCCACCCAGAAACCATCATGGTCTCGAAGGGACTCAAAGACCTACAGAGGGGAAATTTCACAGAAGAATTTGTATTTCATAGAAATAGAGGACAAAGCAGTGACAGAGATGCCTACTGTCTTCCGGCTTAACTCTGGTTGAGGAAGAGCCTAAAATTTTTTTCTTTTACAAGTCCTGTCTTGTTCTGTCTTCTAAGATCAGATGTTTTAGATATTAGGAATTACTACAAATCTGATCTTTTTATTTCATGATTAAAAAGGATGTATGTCCAGGATCATTCTGCGAGACATTCTCGTTCTTTCAAGAAATATATTGCTGTAATAATAATAATAGCTAGCATTTGCAAAGCACCCTAGGGTAGCTAGGCAGTGCAATAGATAAAGCATGGCCTTGGAATCAGGAAGACTCATCGTCTTGAGTTCAAATTCAGTCTCAGACATTTACTAGCTGTGTGACCCTGGACAAGTCACTTAACCCTGTTTGCCTTAGTAGCTTCAAACCACTCCAGTATCTTTGTCAAGAAAACTTCAAAACTGGGTCAGAAAGAGTTGGACACAATTGAAATGATTCACTAAGCAACAACAAAAACAACCAAATCACCTTAAGATTTGCCAAGTACTTTACATACCTTGTCTTATTTGATCTTCACAACAACCCTATGATATAGATATTGTTATTATCCCCATTATAGAGAGGAGGTGGGCAGCTAGGTGGTGCAGTGAAGAGATCACTGGTGCAGGAGTCAGGAGAATCTGAGCTCAAATCTCACCTCAGACACTTGACACTTACTAGCTGTATGACCTTGGGCAAGTCACTTAACCCCAACTGCCTCATCCTGGGCCATCTCCAGTCATCCTGATGAATATCAGATCACTGGATTCAGATGGCTCTGGAGGAGAAGTGAGGCTGATGACCTGCACAGCCCTCCCTCACTCAAAGCAAAGTCAAGTGCAAATCATGTCATCATTTTTCTGATGGCATGGTCTTTGGCAATGAAGGAGGAACACACTTTGATTCGAGAGAGGAAGAAACTAAGGGTAAGAAAGATTCAGTGACTTGCCCAGGGTGACACAGCTAGGAAGTGTCTGAGGTAGGATTTGAATTCTGGTGTTCCTGACTTCAAGTCCTATACATTATTTACTGGGCCACCAAGCTGACCCAGCGATGACACAGTTTTAACTCTGGACTGAGAGCCAGGGTGTCTAGCCTGAGTTTTGACACTAACATTGGACAATTCTTCTTCACTGTTGACCTCACAGCATTTATTGTAAGCAAAACACTTTGTAAATGGTAAAGTGCTATTGTTGTTGTTCAGTTGTTTTCAGTTGTGTCAAACTCTTCGCAATCTCCTTTGGGGTTTTCTTGGCAAAGATACTGGAGTAGTTTTCCATTTCCTTCTCCAGTTCATTTTACAGGTGAGGAAACTGTGGTAAACAGGATTAAGTGACTAATTCAGGGTCACACAGCAAGGATCTGAGGCCAGAGTAGAACTCAGTTCTTCTTGGCTCCAACCCTGCTGCTCTATCCACTGTGTCACCTGGCTGTCCTACCTGTGCAACCTTAGTCAAATCATTTTACATTTCTGCATCTCAGTTTCTTCAGTTTCCAAATGAGGGGGTTAGATTATATGATCTTGAAAGTGGTGTCTTCTGTCTCTAAATCTGAGACCTCTAGACTATTGCCCAGGTTGATAAAATGGCCGTTTTTTGTAACTGGAGAAAATTTTTGGTACATTATTTCATCTCCTATAGGCTCACTGAAAGCCTTTTTGGAATATTCCAGTAGCAGACAGAATGATATGAAATTCAGTTTTTCCCCAGCCAGACCTGTGGTTTCATCCTTGGAGGGACCACTCCCCTCAATGAGGAATTTCTTTTATCAATGTAGATCAATACCTTCTCCGCAAGGTATAGTCTTAGGGCATTGCCTGGGGCACTAAGAGTTGTTAAATGACAGCCAGGGTCATAGAGTCAGTGTTTTCTTCCCAGTCTCTCTTAGCATATGTCAGAAGCAAGACTGGAATCCATGTCTTTCTTTAGCCACAAGGCCAGTTTTCTATCCATTCTCTCTAACCATAGTCACAATCAATAATGATAGCTTAAATTTATATAGTCATAGAGCATAATCTTTGTTATAAATTGCCAGAGTCTTCTTTGGAAATATTTTATTTAATGTTTTTATGTTAATGCTCATTAGGGATAGGTCTTTAATTTTCTTTCTCTCACTCTCCCTGGTTTATGTATCAAGATCCTAAGAAGGAATTTGGTAGGATCCCTTCATGTCTTATTTTTTCAAACAGTTTCTCTAATATTGGAATCAATTTTTCTTTGAAAGTTTCACAGAATTCACTTGTAAATCCATCTGTCCAAGGCTTTTTTGGGGGGAGGAGTGGGAGTTCGTTTATGGCTCATTCATCCCCTCCACCCCAAGATTGAGTCATTTAAATCCTGTATTTCTTGCTCTGTTTATCCTGGCATTTTATATTTTTGTAAATATCCATCCATTTAATTTAGGTATTCAGTTTCATTGAACATTCAAATGGACAAAGTAGTTTTTAATATTTCCTTCATTTCTTTTTAATTTGTTTTGAATTAATCTTTTTCATTTTTATACTGGCAATATGATTTTCCTCTTTTTAGAAATAAAAATATCTTCTGTTTTATTAGTATTTCTAAGCCATTTTATAATTTTATCCATTTTTTTGCTTTCAATTTTGTTAATTTCTTTCTTGATTTACAGGATTGCTATTTTGGTGCTTAATTGGGATGTTTTATTATTTTTCTAGGTTCTTTAGTTGCATGATCCAGTTATTGATCTGTTCTCTCTCTTTTGCTGATGAAATTTTTAGGAATATAAATTTTACCCTAATCACCGATTTGGCTGCATTCTCAAAATTCTGGCATGCTGTTTCATTATTTTTGATAAAATTGTTTATTGTTTCTATGATTTGATCCTTGACCCATCAATTCTTTAGGATTATTTAGTCTCCAATTAACTCTTGTCACTTTCTTCAATGACTATTGAATATAATATTATTTCATTGTGGTTAATAAGATATGTGCTGAATATTTCTACATTTATTTGTGATGTTTTTGTGCCCTAATATATAATCAGTGTTGGGAAGGTGCCTTGTATTGCTGAAAATAGGTATAGTCCTTTCTGTTCCTATACAATAACAGCCAGAAGTCCAACATTATTTTTTTTTATTCTATACAAAATCTTAACTTCTTTCTTGTTTATTTTTGGATAGAATTATTCATGTTCTGAAATGGATTTACTGAGGTCCCCAACTATTATGATTTTACTGTATATTTCTCCTGGTGTCTCGTGCAGCTTTTCTTTTAAGTATTTAGATATTATGCCATTTGTTGTATATCACTGACATTCATTCATTGTTTATGGTACCTTTCACAATAGTGGAATTTCCCCATTTAATCTTTTTGAAGTAAAATCTATTATTGCTTTTGTCTTATTTGTCTCCTAAAAGGAGGTGGTACAGTACTGCTTTTCTCTTAATTAAAAAGCATTTTAACATTCTTTTTTTAAAATTTTGAATTCAAGTTTTCTATCTCTCTCTGAACCTTCCCCTACTCATTTGGAAGACAACAATATGATAACAATTATATGTATTAAGTCAGGCAAAATATATTCCTATTAGTCATGTTTCAAAAAAGTGAGAAAAGTAGAGTGGAAAATCATATGCTTTAACCTGCACTGTTTCCGTTTTTATAATAATTTATGTGTTATGGATATTAATTGTCTTTAAAATTTAGTAGAATTTTCCTGTGAATCCATCGGGACCAGAAGATTTTTTCTTTTTATTTCCTTTACAATAAGTTTAAGTTTCTTTTGTGAAGTTGAATTATTTAAGGTCTTTCTTTTGTCTTTGGGTCGAATATTTTATATTTTTGAAGGCATTATTCTATTTCTTTTATGTTCTCAATTTTGTGAGCATATAATTGATTTATCCTGATAGCCCTTTTTATTTTTCTGGTTTTGTTATGTTTTTTCACAGCTCATTTGCTATTTTGTTTATTTGTTTTCCTGTTATCTTCCTCTTAATCAAGTTGGCTAAAAGGATATACAATTTTTGTAAAGAATTTTACAAAAATTTTTTTCAAAGAAATTTTCAAAGAATCAGTTTTTAGTTTTGTTTATCAATTTTTTTAGCCTTTTTGGTTCAATTTATTGTCATCTAATTTTTAATATTTCCTCTTGTAATTATTTTGAGTTTGTTTATTTTTTGGTTTTCTAACAAAAAATGAATGTTCAGTTAATTAGCTTCTTATTTATTTTGATAATGTGTGTTTTTAGGGATATAATTAGGATAATTCAGTTATATCCTAGAAAATTTGGTATATTGTTTCATAATTA
The DNA here is from genome assembly GCF_028372415.1 of Notamacropus eugenii. Taxonomy (NCBI): domain Eukaryota; kingdom Metazoa; phylum Chordata; class Mammalia; order Diprotodontia; family Macropodidae; genus Notamacropus; species Notamacropus eugenii. The sequence goes on from NC_092872.1 coordinate 343,861,671, forward strand.
TCCTATCTTTCCCCATAATTACTGTTTTTCTGATTTGCTCTTTAGGCTACTCCTTATTTAGAATTTAATTGTTACATCTCTAATTTGGTGTATATGCTTTATTTGTGTTTCTTGAACTGATTATCATTTTTATTATATTATGGACTATAAAGGAATGGTTAATATTTCTGCCTTTTGACATTTATTTTTGTGTAGAGATTTGCAAATATGCAGAGATATTTCCAATAACTTAGTGCCCAAATATGTAGCCAGTTTAAAAAAATTTCTCTGTATGATTCTGAGAAAAAAAAATATATATGTATATATGTATATATGTTCCTGAGAAGCTCCATTTAGATGTCATAATTCTTTTAGCTTCAGTTTCTTTAGCAATTTTTCAATTCTATTTTTCCTTTTGTTTATTATTTCTGTTAGATTTGCCAAAATAGAGAGATGAACATTAAAGATTTTGTTATTATTATATTATCTGTATCTTATGATTCAGTTAATTTTTTCTTTTTGAATTTCATTGTTAAGGCATTTGGAGCATATAAGATTAATATTGATGTAGATTCATTATCTATGGGTCCTTACGTTATATTGCAGTTTCTTTGTTTATTTATCCCTTTTACTACTGTGACCTTTTGTTTTTGCTTTGTCTATTGGCATAATTGCAAATCTTTTTCTTATTTTTTGATTCACCTGATGCATTGTTCATTTTATTAAAATCACTCATTTTTCTTCTGTCTATATCTTGCTTTTTAGATGTGTTTCTTATAAGCATCAAGTTGCAGGGGTTTGCTTTGTTATCTAATTTGTGATAATAACAGTAACTTGTGATAATAATTTGTTTTATTGAATTATTTAGTCTATTCATACTCAAAGTTATGTTTTATATTTTCTTTTATATTTTTTTCCATTTGGTTTACCTTATTGATTTTTTTCTAAATTAGGATCTGGGAGTAGTTTTGTTATATTCTGATGATTTTAAAAGAAGAAAGGAAAAAGAGGGAAAGGAATATATTAGGTGAAAAAGTGGAGGAAAAAGAGTGGGTGAAATGACTTCACATAATTGAGGTGTACAAGTAGAAGAATATACAAATGAGGAGGAGAGCTGGTGAAACTGAAACTTACTTTTATCTGAACTGGTCAAATACATGTAGAGTTGGGTGGAGAAATACATTTCACTCAGCAGGGAAAGAGAATAGGGAGAGAAAAGAGTGAGGAATAAGAGGTAGGGTAGATTAAGGGAGAAATTCTTAGGGAGAGATTCTTTATAAATAAGACAAACTTCAGAGGTTGGATAATGAAAAGAGAATCAAAAGGAAAGAGAAATAAAGAAAGAAAAAGGTAGAAAGGAAGGAAGGAGGAAGGAAGAAGAAAAAAGGAGGGAGGGATGGAGGAAGAAAGATAAATGAAAGAAAAAGAAGAAAGTAAGAAACTATTGGGGTCTAGGTAAGGCAAATAGAAGAGAGGCAAAGAGCAGAAGCTCTTTCATTACTCACAGAGTATTACTACCTCTCTCCCTTTTAAAGAGTCATATCAGTTAGTCAATATGATGGAATGAGTGAATTCATGTAGATTATCATGGTTTCTAAGGGCCCTGGTGTGAATCTGGGGCAGGCTGGTAGTGGAGAGTGAGTTAGGAGGCTGGGTCTTCTCACATTATATAAGTTTGACCTTGGAGTGATATCATTCCAGGCTGTTAAGCACTGGTGTGGTTAGAAAAATGGGATATTCTTAATCCAGGATCTAGAATTCAAGCCAGGTGTTTCTGCTAGTCCAGCATCAATGCCCCAAGGAGCTAAAAAAAGTCTTTTCTGAATCTATGCCAGGGAAACTGAAATGAAGACCTATCCAGCAGTGACGCTGCCTTTGGACATGAACTTGCTTGGATCAGTGCTCTGTATGGACTGAGCTAAATACGGAACCTACTCTCCGCAGAGGCTGAAGTGGTATAGGGGAGAGTGTACGCTTGAGGCATTTGGAGAAATGTTTGTTCTTGTTATATCTTTGAAGTAAACATCTTTTTGTAAAAGCTACCAGATTTATGGGTTAAATAGAACTGGAGCACTAGTAACTGGGACCCTAACAAATCAGGGGGAACAAAGCTGGTGGGGAGCTCAAGCTGATGGCTGAGAAATGAGACTTCCCTAATCCTTCAGAGGGACACTCTGCAACTTTTAAATGACGTTGTCTACACAGAACTACACATGCTACACAAATAACCATGTACATATAAGATACAACCAGTATAAATGGAAGACAATCTCAGAGGTAGGGCACTAATGGAGAGAAGGCGGGAGAGAAACCTAAAAAGGCCTCCTGCAGAAAGTGTAAGCCAGGGTAACCTGAGGAAGAGGTGAAGAGAGAAAGTATTCCAGACGGTAGGCAGCCACTGAAAAGACATGGAGTCAGGAGATGGAGTTCAGTGTGCCAGGAACAGCCAGAAGGCCACCAGCAAACATCAACATCAACATTTCTTTATACTAAAAACAGAAAAAGAGGATTGTTTATGAAATGAACCTCTATTAAGTACAGAGAGTGAGTTTGCAAAACCCGTACAGAATTCCTGCAGCCTGAATTCCTGCACCCTTGGACAAAAAACCTGATAGGGTAGAAAAGACTAAGCTTAAGAAAGTCATTTCAAGAAGTCATTGTTTTAAAGTATTTATCAAGGACCTACTATGTGAAAGAAGAAACCTGGTGTCGTGAAGAGTATGCTAGTCTCTGAATCAGGACCACCTGGGTTCAGGTCCTGACTCTGGCACGTATTTGCTGCATGAAGCCAGGCAATAACCTAATGTTTAGTGTTCTGACCACCTCTCAGAGACAAGCAGGTGCTGAACTACATTGGTAGAGGAAGCTTCTTGCTGGGAACACCCTATATCAATAAAATCACAAATCTATTGCCTACTTCTATGTGATACATGATGGGATTTGTTCATTTATAGGAGTTTTTGAAGTATTTTGTTCAAGGATTCAAGGGAGTAAAGGGATAAATATCCTCTGATTTCTTTAAGAGGTCACTGATCACAACACGAGAGAGGTGCTTTGATTAGGAGGACAAATGTCTTTTCAAAAGTCTTCAAGGGAAAGAGACCAAGTTGTTTTGGAGGTGGAGCTCCTATTAATGATACTGATCCTCTGGGAATTAGAAAGTTGTCTTGACTCCTGATCAATTAATCAGAATTTATTAAGCACCTGATGTTTAACAAGCACTACGTTAGAAGCCGAGGGTGCAAAACCTGAAGTGAAACAGTCTCTTGCCTCAAGAATCTTTACTTATAGCAGAAAACCGCTATTAAAATCACAGCTTGCTAGAGCTGATGAAGTCTTAGACATCATTCATTCAGTCTGAGGGGCACAATGGAAAGAGTTCTGGAGTTAGAGTTAGAAGTTCTAGATTTGATTTCTAGCTCTGCAACTTCTTTCCTGTGTGACCTTGGGCACATCAGTTTAACTCTCTGGGTTTTAGTCTCCACATCTGTCAGATGTGGTTGGACCAGATGACGTCTCTCTTCCTTTGGGCTCTACATCCGTGTATGATCCTCTGACACTTAACCTCCTAGTCATACAAGTAATGAAACAGACCCAGAGGGGAGGGGGCTTATACACAACTTATATAGTGACTTTGAAGCAGAATCTGGTGTAGAATACAGTTCTCCTAGCTCCATGGCTCTTTTCATTGCCACCAGTGACTCCTACATGTGGCTAAATATCACCAAGGACTCATCCTTTTACGCTTTCCATCCTATTGTAGGAAGATATCTAGAAAGGTATCTCCATGATATTAGATTCCCACCAGGCTTTGTCTTCCTGTTTTCTAGCTCTGTGTAGACAAACAACACACAAGATGAAAAGTCTGGGAATGCTACAATTTCATCAGCCAGGAGTGTGCTGGTAAATGTTTAACAACTGTCTCTCTGGGAAAAAAAGTATGATGTGCTTTAAAGTTTAATCAGCATTATTAAAATTTTTACATCACGTTCTTAAGTCTAGATAAGCAACAAAACAATAAATTAAGCACCAATTTGTAGTGTTAGTGATTTTTGAGGTGTAAATACTCACCCTGAAAATTCACCAATTTGCTCTCCTGTTGGAGCTGATTCCAACATGCTTGACATCCATCCTATTTTTCCACCTTTTTTCTGGTTTCTGGTCTCTAGTTTCCTTCCTATAGAAAACAGAATTCCCAAATCGCAATTGTTTGGTAGTGTAGTTGGGGGATTGTAGAATTACAGGACAGGATGAAACTCAAGCATTCTCCAGGTAAGAGTTATCAAGCATTTATTAAGCATTTACTATATTATGCTAAGGGCTAGAGAGACAAAGAAAAGCCAAACAAACCAACCAACCTACTCCAAACCTTTCTTTCATGCAGTATTGACTTAACTCCTCCAAAGGACTAATTCTCTAATTCAGAAATCCATCCTCACAGACAGGCCCTCTTTTCCCTGTAGAAAATCTCATAACAGGAAGTAAAGAACAGGATGTAAAAAAACCCCAACAACCCAAAAAAACCAACCCAAAAACCATGTCAGCAGCTATGATATTCATATGATCTAGTTCCACTTCTGCAGCCGCTTCAATACTTATTTTCCCTAGTATGAAAATGGCTTTAATATTTTGAAGATGCTTCCCACAACTGGATTCAAGAATAATTTTGGTGAGTTATTCTTTTTTAAAAATGATGTTATCCTAAGACTTGTGATGACTAAATTAGATCTCATTACAGCAAACACTGAAGCCTATCATAATCTGATTTTTACAATGAGTGAAGACTGAAGTCTTGGTCTTAAAACGTATTTTATAGTATACATTTACATATATCCTTCTAGGGACATACTATGCCCTGATAACTCACTAGCCCATGTTACTTTCCCATGGATTGCGATCTTGGACACATATTCCCTCTTTGGACATTAGTTCTCCCATCTGCAAAATGAGGGGGTGAGTCTAGGTGATTTTTAGACTCCTTTCAGCTCTGCATTCTGAGCTGTATGTGTCCTGAAGCCTTTGCCTGACTCTCTTCCAGAGTGTAGAGAAATTTGTTCTCAGATCCCCCAAAAGCTTAAGTGCTTTGAACCAGAGATTAGTCTAAAGAGATAGTGGCTTACTTAAGGTCTCACACAGATAAGTCCAGTGTGATTGTTTCAGGTGAAAATGCTCAGAGTCCAAACATTCATTCACTCAATAAACATTTATTATACACCTGCTTTGGGCCAGGCACATTGGGATACAAAAAGAAGCAAAAAACAGTCCCTTACAATCTAATGGGAAGACAATCTGCAAGCAAATACTTCATATACAAAGCAAGCTATACACAGGATAACTAGGAAATAATTAACAGAGAGAAGGCACTGGAATTAGAAGCTTCCTGTATGAGGGGTAGTTTTAGTTGGGACTTAAAGGAAGACAGAGAGGTCAGTAGTCCCAGGGAGGAGGGAGCGTCTTCCAGACCTGGAGCTGACAGATCTCTACACTGTTCCACTTGTCACTTCTCTTCATTCACGTCTTCCTCGCTACCTCTTCTCCCATCCTTTAACCTTGCTCTAGCTTCATAAGCAGTGGATTTTTTTTATGGAGCTAAGAGATTAGTCGCTTAGTAGCTTTAGTTCTCGGTCTTCTTATCTCTAAAGTAAGGGAATTGGACTAGGTGACCTCTGACATCCCTTCCAGCTTTAAACTAATAATCCCAAGATCCTAAATCACTTGTCTGCCTGCAAAGAGAAGAGGCATCACATAGAGCAGGAAGCAGTCAGGAGATACTGCTTCCAGCACATGAAGTCAGCTGAGGAGGGCAGTGAGGTTGGCCAAGGGCCTTTTGATAAATCTCCCCACAATCCTTTTCCTTTCAGGAACCAGCCAACAGCCTGCCCTGCTTTTGCATGGAGCGTTGGATGCTCCTAGGCTGCCATCTGCTGACTGCTATATGCATGCACAGATAGATACTCAAAGATGAACTTGTCCTCAAAAAGTGGTGATGAGGAAAGGAGTCATTCATATTTTAACCTTAAGTTCTTTTTCTCTGTTTGGTTAATGAGTTCTGTCTTTCAGCCTCCTTATTCTTGGTATCTATACCCGTTCTCAAAGGGAGTAGTAAATCTTTGTGGAAACTCAAGACATGGACCAATCTAGCTTCTCTTTCAAAATACACAATACACTTCCACATTCTTTGAATCTGTTTTATAAATACAATGAAGACACAAGGATGTAGCCATGTGTAGTGAATAAAGATGAAGGCTTGTTTCTGAAACATATTGGCTGGGTGAGTCACCGAAACTCCTAGTACTGTAGGCAATCTGCTTTAACAAAGAATGCCTCAGTGCTGATTTTTAATTTTATCTGGGCATTCTTTAAGAGACCTTCCTTCCTATTTTCTTTTTTTTCATGGTTCTGCTTGAGATTCTTGACCTTTTACTCCTTAATATGGATTTCATAGAATAAGCAAATGAATCTGGTTAGTATTGTCATTCTTATTATGTTGGTTTAGTTTCTTCAATGACTTAGGTCTCTATTTCTTTAAAGACTGTTTTGTAGCTGTATTCATATAGTTCCTATATGTGTCTGGTAGGAAGACTTTCAAATATTTTATAGATTCTGTAGTTATTTTAAATGAATTTTCCCTTTTTATCTCTTCCTGCTAGCTTTTGTTGGTAAAATCATTAGTCCTCATTCCTCTCCTGACTGAATGCTAGTTTTTCTCTGTTATACCCCAGAAACTCTTGCCTCCTGGAAACTCATTCCAGACCTGGAATTCACACACCATCCACTCCTGGGGCCTCTCCCTCTGACTGGATGGCTCCTCCCAGAACCTCCATTTAAAGAAGGTCCCCAGGCCAACCATATCTCAGGCTAACTCTGGACTTTCTCTACCATTTCTCTTTCTTTACTGCTCCTTTTGCTTCCCACAACTGCCTCTAGCTTCTTAGGTATTGTCTTACTCCATAAATGTGAAGTCCTTAAGGGCAGGGATTGTCTTTATTTTTACTTATATTCATATTCTCAGTGTTTAGCACATGTAAGCACATAGTAAGTGCTTAATAAATGATTGTTGATTCAATATAGAGAAATTTTGTTCTTATGAGGATTTATATTATATCCTGTTATTTTGCCGATGTTCATTGCTTCAGTTAATAGTAGTCATCTCTCTAGGTTTCCATAAGTAAACCAATATAACATCAGTTGTTGTCTCCCTCATTAGATTGTGACCTCTTTGAGGGCAGGGATTATATTTTGCCTTGTTTTGTATCCCAAGTGTTTATTACAGTGCCTGGCACATAGTAGGTGCTGAATGAATATTTCTGATTGTTTTATTCATTGGAAAAATGACAATTTTCTTTCCTCTTTGCTGTTGTTTATTTCCTTTATTTCTTTTTTTCTCTTTTTTTTTAATTTTTATTTAACTTTTAACATTTATTTTCACAAAATTTTGGGTTACAAATTTTCTCCCCTTTTCTCCCCTTCCCCCCCCAAACCCAAGCATTCGAATTGCCCCTGTGACCAATGTGCTCTCTCTTCTATCCTCCCTCTCTGCCCTTGTCTCCGTCTTCTCTTTTGTCCTGTAGGGCCAGACAGCTTTCTTTACCCCTTAACCTGTATTTCTTATTTCCTAGTGGTAAGAACATCACAGTTGATCCTAACACTTTGAGTTCCAACTTCTTTAGCTCCCTCCCTCTCCACCCCTTCCCTTTGGAAGACAAGCAATTCAATATAGGCCAAATCTGTGTAGTTTTGCAAATGACTTCCATAATAGTTGTGTTGTATAAGACTAACTATATTTCCCTCCATCCTATCCTGTCCCCCATTACTTCTATTCTCTTATGATCCTTTCCCTCCCCATGAGTGTTGACCTCGGATTGCGTTCTCCTCCCCATGCCCTCCCCTCTATCCTCCCCCCCACCCTGCTTGTGCCCTTGTCCCCCACTCTCCTGTATTGTGAGATAGGTTTTCCTATCAAAATGAGTGTGCATTTTATTCTTTCCTTTAGTGGAATGTGATGAGAGTAGACCTCATGTTTCTCTCTCGCCTCCCCTCTTTATCCCTCCACTAATAAGTCTTTTGCTTGCCTATTTTATGAGAGATAATTTGCCCCATTCAATTTCTCCCTTTCTCCTCCCAATATTTCTCTCTCACTGCTTGATTTCATTTTTTTTTTAAGATATGATCCCATCCTCTTCAATTCACTCTGTGCACTCTGTCTCTATGTATGTGTGTGTGTGTGCATGTGTGTGTGTGTACTCCCACCCAGTACCCAGATACTGAAATGTTTCAAGAGTTACAAATATTGTCTTTCCATGTAGGAATGTAAACAGTTCAACTTTAGTAAGTCCCTTATGACTTCTCTTTGCTGTTCACCTTTTCATGGTTCTCTTCATTCTTGTGTTTGAAAGTCAAATTTTCTTTTCAGCTCTGGTCTTTTCATCAAAAATGCTTGAAAGTCCTCTATTTCATTGAAAGACCATTTTTTCCCCTGAAGTATTATACTCAGTTTTGCTGGATAGGTGATTCTTGGTTTTAGTCCTAGTTCCTTTGACTTCTGGAATATCATATTCCATTCCCTTCGATCCCTTAATGTAGAGGGTGCTAGATCTTGTGTTATCCTGATTGTATTTCCACAATACTTGAATTGTTTCTTTCTAGCTGCTTGTAATATTTTCTCTTTCACCTGGGAATTCTGGAATTTGGCCACAATGTTCCTAGGAGTTTCTCTTTTTGGATCTCTTTCATGCGGTGTTCTGTGGATTCCTTGAATATTTATTTCGCCCTCTGGTTCTAGAATCTCAGGGCAGTTTTCCTTGATAATTTCATGGAAGATGATGTCTAGGCTCTTCTTTTGATCATGGTTTTCAGGTAGTCCCAGAATTTTTACATTGTCTCTCCTGAATCTATTTTCCAGGTCAGTTGTTTTTCCAATAAGATATTTCACATTATCTTCCATTTTTCCAATCTTCTTGCTATGTTCTGTGATATCTGTCTTTCTCACAAAGTCCTTAGCATCCATCTGTGCCATTCCAGTTTTGAAAGAACTATTTTCTTCAGTGAGCTTTTGAATCTCCTTTTCCATTTGGCTAATTCTGCTTTTGAAAGCATTCTTCTCCTCATTGGCTTTTTGAACCTCTTTTGCCAATTGAGTTAGGCTAGTTTTCAAGGTGTTAATTTCTTCAACATTTTTTCGGTTCTCCTTTAGCAGGGAGCTGATCTGCTTTTCATGCTTCTCTTTCATCCTTCTCATTTCTCTTCCCAGTTTTTCCTCCACCTCTCTAACTTGATTTTCAAAATTCTTTTTGAGCTCTTCCATGGCCTGAGCCCATTGGGTGGGCTGGGACACAGAATCCTTGATTTCTGTGTCTTTGCCTGATAGTAAGCATTGTTCTTCCTCATCAGAAAGGAAGGGAGGAAATGTCTGTTCTCCAAGAAAGTAGCCTTCAATAGTTTTATTTCTTTTCCCTTTTCCGGGCATTCTCCCCAGCCAGTGACTTGACCTCTGAATATTCTCCTCACACCCACCTCGCCTCCTGGTCCTCCCAGCCAGCGTTTGGGGACTGAGATTCAAATGCTGCTTCCCGCCTTAGGGCTTTGGGCGGGGGCAGGGCTGCTATTCAGTGTGAGAATTAAGTTCAGGTGGTCAGGTCAGGGCAGGGCCGCCTCTCAGGCTCAGTTCCCTCAGGGGGTTTATGTACAGACCTTCCACAATGGATCCAGGCTCCCACCCGCTTGGGGAGCCCCTGTCTGCAGCCGCCTCTCACCTTCTATCTCCTGGGGGGGGCCCGAGCCATGGGGGCACCCCACTCCCCTCTCGACCTGCCAAAGAGACTCTCTCACTGACCCCCGTCACCTGTGGGTGGAGGGGCTTGTGCCGCCGCTGGAGATCCCATCCCTGAAGCCTGCTCAGATCTGTACCTCTTGGAGCCGCGGCCGCCGCAGGTCTGGCCTGGGCTCCGCGTCTGCAGCGCGATGGACCTTTTGTGAGAGGTTTGCAGGTCCCTCTGTGGGTGGAGGGACCCGCGTGGCCGCTGGAGATCCCATCCCTGAAGCCCGCTCGGATCTTTTCCTCACGGTGTCGTGGCCGCGGCAGGGCTGCCCTCTGCTCCCAGTCCCGGCGCCCAGTCCGCAGCGCGAAGGACCGCCCCGCGAGAGGTTTGCAGGTCTCTCCAGAACAGAAATCTCCCTTGCTCCAATATTCTGTGGCCTCTGGGTGCAGAATTCACCGTGAGTTGGTCCCCTCTAGCCGTTCTGTGGGTTGTGGGTTCGGAGCTATGTGTATGTGGGTCTTTCTACTCTGCCATCTTGGCTCTGCCCCCCTTTTTTTTCTTATAGGTATGATTAGCATTTCTAGCACCATCAAAAATAGTGGAAGGGGGTGGAGCCAAGATAGCAGAGTAACAGCACACACTTTATATAGCACTGTCCCTAAGCTCAGTCAAATACCTGTCAAAAATGGCTCTAAACCAAGTCTGGAGTGTCAGAACCCACAGAATGACAGAGTGAAGCAAAGCTCCAGCCCAAGACAGCCTGACAGTTGGCCAGGAAGTGTCTATTACGCCATGCTGGGAGCTGAGTAGTCCAATGTGGACCATGAGTGCACAAAGGGGACCTGAGCAGGCTTTGAGGAGACTGAATCTCTCACACCTGTGGCAGTTTCCAGACTTCAGGACCCCAAAATGCTAAGGACAAATTGGAATATCAGTGGAAAAGGCCTGTGGGACCAGTGTGGGAGAGTGGAGTGGTCTGACCCCAGCCCCAGGGCAGCTGAGGGAGAAGGGGGTGGAGGAACCCGCAGCAGCCACAACAGCAGCGCGACCAGAGATAGCAACTATTTCTGGAGCTCTAGGTCTACAGATTATGGGGGAAACAAGTGGCTGACAGTACATCCCCCACCACCCACTGAAAGCAGAGAGCTACCTTGATAAACAGCTCAAAAGGCAAGTAAATGGCTGGGGAAATGAGCAAAAACTGCAAAAAGAATCAGACTATAGAATCTTACTTTGGTGACAAGGAAGACCAAAACATGCAAACAGAAGACAACAAAGTCAAAGCTCCTCCATCCAAAGCCTCCAAGAAAAATATGAATTGGTCTCAGGCCATGGAAGAGCTCAAAAGAGATTTTGAAAATCAAATAAGAGAAGTAGAGCAAAAGTTGGGAAGAGAAATGAGAGTGATGCAAGAAAATTATGGAAAATGAGTCAATTGCTTGCTAAAGGAGACCCCAAAAAATGCTGAAGAAAATAATACCGTAAAAAATAGACTAACCCAAATGACTAAAGAGATCCAAAAAGTCAATAAAGAGAAGAATGCCCTAAAAAGAAGAATTGGTCAGATGGAAAAGGAGGTCCAAAAACTCACCGAAGAAAAAAATTCCTTAAAGATTAGTATGGAGCAGATGGAAGCTAATGACTTTATGAAAAATAAAGAAATTATAAAACAAAACCAAAGGAATGAAAAAATAGCAGACAATGTGAAATATCTCATTGGAGAAACAACTGACATGCAAAATAGATCCAGGAGAGACAATTTAAAAATTATGGGACTGCCTGAAAGCCATGATCAAAAAAAGAGCCTAGACATCATCTTTCAAGAAATTATCAAGGAAAACTGCCCTGATATTCTAGAATCAGAAGGTGAAATAAATATTAAAAGAATCCACTGATCACTTCTTGAAAGAGATCCCCAAAGGAAAACTCTTAAGTATATTGTAGCCAAATTCAAGAGCTCCCAGGTCAAGGAGAAAATATTGCAAGCAGCTAGAAAGAAACAATTCAAGTATTGTGGAAATGCAATCAGGATAACACAAGATTTGGCAGCTTCTACATTAAGATATTGTAGGGCTTGGAATATGATATTCCAGAAGTCAAAGGAACTAGGATTAAAACCAAGAATCATCTACCCAGCAAAACTAAGTATAATACTTCAGGGGAAAAATAGTCATTCAATGAAATAGAGAACTTTCAAGTATTCTTGATGGAAAGACCAGAGCTAAATAGAAAATTTGATTTTCAAGCACAAATCAAGAGAAGCACCAAAAGGTAAAGAGGAAAGAGAAATCACAAGGGATTTACTAAAGTTGAACTGTTTACATTCCTACATGGAAAGATAATATTTATAACTCTTGAGACTTTTCTCAGTACTAGGATAGTTGAAGAGATTATGTACATATAGACAGAGGGCACAGTGTGAGTTGAATAGGAAGGGATGATATCTAAAAAAATAAAATATAGGGATGAGAGAGTAATATATTGGGAGGAGAAAGGGAAAAATAGAATGGGGCAAAATTTTCTCTCACATAAAAGAGGGAAGAAAAAGCTTTTTCAATGGAAGGGAAGAGAGGGGAGGTAAGAGGGGAAAAAGTGAACCTTACTCTTATCACATTTGGTTTAAGGAGGGAATAATATGTATCTCAATTTGCTATGAAACTCTATCTTACACTACAGGAAAGTAGGGGAGAAAGGGCTAAGCAGGGATTGGGGAATGACAGAAGGGAGGGCAAATGGGAGGAGGGCATAATTAGAAGTAAATACTTTTGAAGAGGGATAGGGTCACAAGAAAGAACAGGATAAATGGGGTACACGATAAGGTGGAACGAAATATAGTTAGTCTTCCACAACATGACTTTTAAGGAAGTCTTTTGCATAACTACATGTATAACATATATGAAATTGCTGGTCTTCTCAGAGGGGATGGGTGAGGAGGTAGGAAGGGAGAGAAGTTGGAACTCAAAGTTTTAAAAATGAATGTTAGAAATTATTTTTACAGGCAACTGGGAAATAAGATATAGAGGCAATGAGGTATAGAAATCCATCTTGACCTCCAAGAAAATAGAGGGCATGGGGATTAGAGAAGGGAAGGGTGTGATAGAAGAGAGGGCAGATGGGGGAAGAGGTAATCAGAATGCATAGTGTCTTGAGGTTGGCAGAGGGGAGAGATGGAGAGAAAATTTGGAACTCAAAATCAAGTGGAAATGAGTATTGAAAACTAAAAATAAATAAATAAATTAGAATTAAAAAAATAATGACAGCCTTGACTGTACCTCTGATATTTACTGGAAATATGTCAATTACATGTAATGTTGGATTTGGGCTTTAAATATACTGTAATTATCATATTAATAAAAATTATTTATTTCTGGATTTTCTAGTATTTTTCACTTAAAAGGAATGGGTATAAAATGTTTTTTTTTTTTTGCTTTTATTTATAGAATCATATAATATTTGTTGTTTTCATCATCTTAATATTGAACTAATTATTCATTCCTGGTATAAATCCAACCTGGTCATAGTGAATAGTCTTTTTGATATATTGCTGCACATTGTTGGCTTTATTTAAAACAACTTTCACATTGACATTCATTAGGGGTATTCTAATTGTTTTCTTTTCTCTCTCTCTTTTGACTCTTATTGCTATAAGTATCAAGACAATATATGTATCATAGAAGGAATTTCTTATATATCCTCTCTTTTCTTTTTTTAAATTTTCTCTTACAGTTTATACAATATTAAAATCAATTACCTTCAAATGTTTGATAGAATTCACTTGTAAATGCATTTAGTCTTATTTTTTTTTCTTTGGGAGACCATTTACATCTTGTTCAATTTCTTTTTCTCATATTCAGTTATTTAAATAGTCTATTTTTTGTTCTGTTTATCTGTTCATTTTATGCTTAGGTAAATATCCATTTCATTAGACTGTCAATTTTATTAGCATGCAAATGGACAAGACAGTTTTTTATACTTTTCTTTATTTCTTTTACATTTATTGTAAATTTCCTTTTTCATTTTTTTCATATTGGTAATTTGGTTTTTCTCTTTCTTTTAAAAAAGCAAATTAGTTGATTGCTCATTTTTTTAGCACAATCTCTAGAATTATTTGTTAATTCAGTGTTGGGTTATTGTAGTTGGGCTCTTTTTTTCTTTTTATTTTGTTAATCTTTATTCTGATTTTTAGAATTTCTATTTTGGTTTTTAATTTAAGTTTTTAAAAATTGTTGGCTTCTTAATTTTAAAGTTTCATACCCAACTAATTAATCTGTTGTGTTTTCCTTTTACAGATAAAAGTATCTAGAGACAAAGTTTCCTCCAAGGACTACTTTTGTTGTATCCCACAATTTTTGTTATGTTGTCTCAGTTGTCATTATTTTGTTAAAATTATATTTTGATTCTATGTTATGTTCTTTAGCCCAAAAATTCTTTAGAATTGTTATTTGCTCTTTAACAAATATTAATCCTCTAATTCATGGACATTTATTGAACACAATTTTTATTGCTTAGTGTTTAGTAAAGGATGTATTTAATTTTTCTGCTTTTGTTTATGGGGTTCTTATGCCCTAATATATGGCAAATTTTTGTAAAGGTGCTATGCATACTCTTCTATTCCCACCCAGTAATCATCAGGGATCTATCATATCTAACTTTTCTAAAATTCTATTTAGATCTTTATTTATTTCTTGTTTATTTTTTAGTTATATTTGCCTAGGTTTAAAAAAGATGCATTTGAGTCATCCAGCATTATTGTTTTACTATTTCTTCCTGTAACTGATTTAATTTTTCCTTTAAGTATCTAAATGTTTTGCTATTTGGTATGTATATATTAAATATTAATATTAATTTATTATCTACAATATTCATTAATTCATTGTCTACAATATTTTTCAACAAAATAGTTTTCTTATTTTTCTCTTTTCATAAAATCATTTTTTTACTATTGTCTGAGAACATGATTACTATCACTGCATGTTTGAGTTCCTCTGAAACACAATAGATTTTGTTATTGCCTCTTGTGTGAATTCTATGTGAATCATTGTTTTTCAAGTTTCAAGTGTGTTTCTTGTAAATAACATATTGGATTTTGTTTTCTAATCCATTATACTAACTTCCATTTTATTGGTGAGTTGATTCTATACCCAATACTATTATTGATTGTTAAATGTGTATTTCCAAACATGCTATTTTTTCTTTCTTTTAAAATTATTTAATACTTAATTTTCTCCCAATTACAAGTAAAAACAATTTTAAACAAAATTCTCTCATTCCTTCCTCCCTCTCTGCCCTCCCCCATTGAGAAAGCAAACAATTTGACATAGGTTATACATGTGCAATCATATAAAATGTTTCCATGTTAGTCATAGTAGGAAAGCAAACAGACACACATCCCCATTAAAAAAATAAATAAAAACTATTCTTTGATCTGCATCCAAACTCCATCCATTCTTTCTCTGAAGATGGATAACATCTTTCATCATAAGTCCTTCAGAATTCTCAGATCATTGCATTTTTGAAAATAGTTAACTCATTCACAGTTGATCAAGCAATATTGCTGTTACTATGTATAAAGTTCTGGTTCTGCTTATTTCACTGTGTCAGTTCATGTGAGTATTTCTAGGTTTTTCTGAAATCATCCTCTTTGTCATTTCTTACAGCACAATAGCATTCCTTCACAATCATATACCATAGCTTGTTCACTCATTCCCTAATTGATGGGTGTCCCCTCAGTTTCCAAATTTTCCCACCACTAAAAGAGCTGCTATAAATATTTTTGCACATTTAGGTCCTTTTCCTTTTTTAAAAAATGTCTTTGGGATACAAACCAAGTAGTAGTATTGCTGAGTCAAAGGGTATACACGATTTTATAGCTCTTCAGGCATAGTCTCAAATTGCTCTACAGAGGTGTTGAATCAGTATATAACTCCATCAACAACGCATCAGTGTCTCAATATTTCCCACATCCCCTCCAACATTTGTCATTTTCCTTTTCTGTCATATTAGCCAATCTGATAGGTATGGGGTGGTACCTCAAAATTTGTGTTTCTCTTGCATCTTGTATTTGAAAGTCAGATTTGCATTTTTCTAACCAATAGTAATATAGAGCATTTTTTAATATGACTATAGATAGCTTTGATTACTTCCTCTGAAAACTGCCTGTTTATATCCTTTGGTCATTTATCAATTGAGGAATTGCTCTGTTTTTAAAAATTTAACTCAGGCCTCTCTCTACCTGTGGGAAATGAAGCCTTTATCAGAGAAATTTGTTGTTAAATTTTTTTCACAGATATGATTACTGTGTATTTCCCTCTACCCTATCTCCCCCCTCTTTATGCTATTCTCTCTTTCCTTTCACCCTGTCCACCTTTAAAAGTGATTTGTTTCTTAATACTACCTTCCCCAATCCTCCCTCCCATCTGCTACCATCTCTTCCTTTCTCTTATCCTTTCCTCCTACTTTCCTGTAAAGGGGCAGCTATGTGGTACAGTGGATAGAACATCAGTGCAGGAGTCAGGAGGACCTGAGTTCAAATCTCACCTCAGACACTCAATGCTCACTAGCTTTGTGACCTTGGGCAGGTCACTTAACCCCAATTGCCTCATCCTGGGTCATTTCCAGTCATCCTGATGAATATCTGGTTACTGGATTCAGATAGCTCTGGAGGATAAGTGAGGCTGGTGACTTGTACAGCCCTCCTTCACTCAAAACAAAGTTAAGTGAAAGTCATGTCATTAGTTCTCTGATGGCATGATCTTCTTCAGCAACAAAGGATGAACACATACATTTTCCTGTAGGGTAAGATCGATTTTTATATCCAACTGAGTATGCATGTCATTCCCTCTTTGAACTCATTCCAATGACAGTAATGTTCATGCTCTCTCCCCTCACCTTCCTCATATTCCCTTCCACTGTGAAAGCTCTTTTGTGTGAAATAATTTATCTCATTGTATATCTTATTTTTCCCTTCTCCTAGTGTATTTCCATTTCTCACCCTTTAATGTTTTTTCCATAACCATCCCATCATGTTCAACTCACACCTATGCCCTCTGTTTATGTATACTCCTTCTAATTTCCCTAATAATGAGAAAGTTCTTATGAGTTACAAGTATCACCTTTCCATGCAGGAATATAAACAGTTTAACCTTATTTTATCCCTTAGGATTTCTCTTTTCTGTTTACTTTTTTATGTTTCTCTTGCATCTTGCATTTGAAAGTCAGATTTTCTACTCAGCTCTGGTCTTTTCATCAGAAATATCTGAAAGTCTTCTACTTCACTGAATATCCATTTTTCCCCCAAAGGATTATACTCATTTTTGCTGGGTATTTGATTTTTGGTTATAATCTTAACTCCTTTGCCCTTCAGAATATCATATTCCAAGCCCTTTCTTCCTTTGCTGTAGAAGCTTGTATTATCCTGACTGTGGCTCCATGATATTGAAATTATTTGTTTCTGGCTGCTTGCAACATCTTCTCCCTGACTGGGAGTTCTGGAATTTGGCTATAATATTCCTAAGAGTTTTCATTTTGGGCTCTCTTTCAGGAAGTGATAGCTGGATTCTTTCCATTTCTGTTTTACCTTCAAGTTCTAGAATATCAGGGCAATTTTTGTTAATAATTTCTTGAAAGATGATGTTTAGGCTCCTTCTTTTATCCTGGCTTTTAGGTAGTCCAATAATTCTTAAATCATCTCTCCTTGATCTATTTTCCAGGTCAGTTGTTTTTCAAGATATTTTGCATTTTATTCTATTTTTTCATTTTTTGATTTTGTTTGATTGTTTCTTAATATCTCATCAAATAATTAGTTTTCACTGGTCCAATTCTAATTTTCAAAGAAATATTTTATTCAGAGAACTTTTGTATCTCTTTTTCTATTTGGTCAATTCAACTGTTTAATGAATTCTCCTTTTTATTGAATTTTCTTCATTCTTTTTCCATTTGGCCAACTGTGCTTTTTAAGCACAATTGTCTTCATTGGATTTTTGTTTTTGTTTTGCTTTTTGACCTACACTGTTTTTAAGGTGTCAATTTCTTTAGTATTTTTTTGCCTCCTTTACCAAGCTGTTGACTCTTTTTCATGATTTGTCTGACATTACTCTCATTTCTCTTCCCAATTTTATTTGAATTTATTGTGAGATATGGTATAAGATGTTAATCTAAGCCTAATTTCTGCTCATCTGATTTCCAATTTCCTCAGTAGTTCCAATCAAATAGGGAATTTTTCATAAGTAATTTATGTTTTTATATTTATTAAGTACTGCTGTTGTTGTTTTTAGTTCCACCGTTTGTGATTCTCTCTTGTCTAGTTTGTTGCATTGACCTATTGTTCTACTTTTTAGACAATACCACGTGGTTTTGATGACTGTTGCTTTATAATTTGGTGTAAGGTCTGAAATCGTTATTCCCCTTTCATCCCAACAGGTAACAAACAGCTTGTTGAGGGGGGCAAAGCCAAGATGGTGGAGTAGAAAGACACACACATGCTAGTTCTCCCCCCACAGCCATAAAACACCTGTAAAGAAAGACTCTCAACAAATTCTAGAGCAGCAGAAGCTACAGAACAACAGAGTGGGGGAGATTTCCAGCCCAGGGTGACCTGAAAGGCTGACAGGAAATGTCTGTCACACTGGATGCAGAGTAGAGCCCAGCCCAACCTTGTTTGTGTGGCATGGCTTGGCTTTGGGAGCAGGAGGCAAGCAGGCCTCACAGGTGGAATCTCCATTCATAGTAGCAGTGGTTTGCAGATCCCTCAACCCACAGGCACCAAAGGTCAGTGACAAGGTTTTTCCAGCTGGCCAAGAAGGGAGAGAGGCCTTTCCATAGCTCCAACCTCAGGCAGTGGCCACAGAGGCCACATCAGGCAGGCAGCAGCAGTTCCCACAGCAGCCCCTAGAGCAGCCCACATCCATTGTTGGATTGTAAAACTCCTGGGGGTACTGAGCAACTGATTCTTACCTCAGCTCTGTATAGAGGCCCTGTAGCAGCTGATCTTTATCTCACACTGAATGATGGCCCTGCTCCCCCAGCTTATATGAATCTCAGCCTCCAGTGCTGGCTTGGTGGAACTGGAGGTGAGGTAGTTGTGAAGAGGAAACTCTACTAAGATTCTGGGCACAAAAATCTCTCCCTACTCCCAAACCAGCGTACATGTTTGATTGTGCCACCTTGGAGGAAGTGAGATCTTACAGATCCCCAGAGTATACCCTACTCTTGACAAAGGACTCAAAAGTCAAGTAACTAGTTGGGAAAATGCCCCAAAAAGGGGAAAAAATAAGATTATAGAAGGTTACTTTCTTGGTGAACAGATATCTTCTCCCATCCTTTCAGATGAGGAAGAACAATGCTTACCATCAGGAAAAGACATAAAATTCAAGGCTTCTGTATCCTAAACATCCAAAATAAATATTCAGTGGTCTCAGGCCATGGAAGAGCTCAAAAAGGATTTTGAAAATCAAGTAAGAGAGGTGGAGGAAAAATTGGGAAGAGAAATGAGAGAGATGCAAAAAAATCATGAAGAGTGGGTCAACACCTTGTTAAGGAGACCCCCCCCAAAAAAAAACACTGAAGAAAACAACACCTTGAAAAATAGGCTAACTCAATTGGCAAAAGAGGTTCAAAAAGTCAATGAGGAGAAGAATGCTTTAAAAAGCTAAGTTAGTCAAATGGAAAAGGAGGTTCAAAAGCTCACTGAAGAAAGCAGTTCTTTAAAAATTAGAATGGAACAGATGGAGGCTAATGACTTTAGGAGAAACCAAGAAATCACAAAACAAAACCAAAAGAATGAAAAAATGGAAGATAATGTGAAATATCTCATTGGAAAAACAACTGACTTGGAAAAGAGATCCAGGAGAGACAATTTAAAAATTATGGGACTGCCTGAAAGCCATGATCAAAAAAAGAGCCTAGACATCATCTTTCATGAAATTATCAAGGAAAACTGCCCTGATAGTCTAGAATCAGAGGGCAAAACAGATATTGAAAGAATCCATTGATCACATCCTGAAAGAGATCCAAAAAGACAAGTTCCTAGGAACATTGAAGCCAAATTCCAGAGTTCCCAGGTCAAAGAGAAAATATTGCAAGCATCTAGAAAGAAACAATTCAAATTTTGTGGAAATGCAATCAGGATAACACAAGATCTAGCAGCTTCTACATTAAGGGATCGAAGGGTATGGAATATGATATTCCAGAGGTCAAAGGAACTAGGACTAAAACCAAGAATCACCTACCCAGCAAAACTGAGTATAATACTTCAGGGGAAAAATTGTTCTTTCAATGAAATAGAGGACTTTCAAGCATTCTTGATGAAAAGACCAGAGCTGAAAAGAAAATTTGACTTTCAAACACAAGATTCAAGAGAAGCATGAAAGAGTAAACAGCAAAGAGAAATCATAAGGGACCTACTAAAGTTGAACTGTTTACATTCCTACATTCCTACATGGAAAGACAATATTTGTAACTCTTGGAACTTTTTTCAGTATCTGGGTAGCTAGTGGGATTACACACACCCACACCCCCACCCCACAACCCCACCCCCCACCCCCAACAGAGCACAAGGTAAATTGAATAGGATGGGATCATATCTTAAAAAAATGAAACTAAGGGGTGAGAGAGAAATATATTAGGAGAAGAAAGGGAGAAATGGAATGGGGCAAATTATCTCTCATAAAAGAGGCAAGTAAAAGACTTTTCAGTGGAGGGAAAAAGAAGGGAGGTAAGAGAAAAAACATGAAGCTTACTCTCATCACATTCGACTAAAGGAAGGAATAAAATGCACACTCATTTTGGTATGAAAACCTATCTTAAAAAATAGGAAAGTGGGGGAGAAGGGAACAAGCAGGGTGGGGGGGATGATGGAAGGGAGGGCAGTGGGAGGAGGAAGCAATTAGAAGTCAACACTCTTGGGGAGGGACAGGGTCAAAAGAGAGAATAGAAGCAATGGGGGGCAGGATAGGATGGAGGGAAATAGAGTTAGTCTTACACAACATGACTATTATGGAAGTTATTTGAAAAACTACACAGATATGGCCTATATTGAATTGCTTGCCTTCCCAGTGGGGATGGGTGGGGAGGGAGGGAGGAAGAGAAGGTGGAACTCAAAGTTTTAGGAACAACTGTTGAGTATTGTTCTTGCATACAACTGGGAAATGAGAAATACAGGTAATGGGGTATAGAAAGTTATCTGGCCCTACAGGACAAAAGAGAAGACAGGAATAAGGGAAGGGAGGGATGTTAGAAGGGAGGGCAGATTGGTGATAGGGGTAATTAGAATGCTTGGCATTTTTGGGTGAGGGGAGGGAAGAGATGGGGAGAAAATTTGGAACTCAAAATTTTGTGGAAATGAATGTTGAAAACTTAAATAAAAAAAAACAAAACAAAAAAACCAAACAGCCTGTGATTGGGGTCTGAACAGGGAAAAAAGATGAAGGCTAAGGAGCAGAAGCTAATTTCACTGAGCATAAAACACGGGTGTTGAACACACCTGTATCTCATCACTCTATTCTTTGTGAAGAGTAGGTGAGTACTACGGGAGGAAAAATTATAAGAAAATAGGATGTTTGGGAGGAGCCAAGTTGGCAGACAAAAGGCATGGAGTCAGCAGAACTCTTCCAAATTTTTCTCCAAACAACTCTAAATAATTCCTCAAAACAAATTCTGGAGTGGCAGAACCTGTCACTCCAGGAAGAGTGAAACAATTTTACAACCCAAAACAACGTAGGAGATCAGTAGCAAAGGTCTGTTGCGCCAGTGAGAGTTGAGCACAGTTCAGTGCAGGTTGTGCCCCATTAAATAAGCAGCAGGCTTTGGGGGTGACTGAATAAGTAGAGATGATAAAAGTCAGATCTTCCATGAATTATATCTAAGCTAGTTTTTCTTTGGAGATTTGCTTTGTGTTTTGGGTTCTTTGTCTATTTCTGAATTTGTATCTTTGATGTCCTTGACACCATAATAACTTGTTATTGTGGATGTCTCTGTTTATTTATTCTTCTAGACATATGCCCCCAAATAGGCTTCTGGATGTCTCAGCAAACAGATAGTAGCATGGTGTGTGTCAGACAATGGGTCAGAAGGAGATTACAGAGGTCCCTTTGCTGCCACCAGGGGCAGGACTCTGGCGCACTTAGCAAACTCAGATCTGGGTCTTAGTCCTGAGTCTCTGTTCCAGGATGAAGAGGATCACTAGCACACCAGAGCTTGTGGCACCAGGGGAACAGGGACTTTGGTCACAGTTCTAGGACTGAAAAGAGTACTTGTGATCAGAGCACAGGCCAGGAGAGTAGTAGCCATACCTCTCCTTAGATCATATCAGCTTGAAAGAACCAGAAACTTACAGGTCCCCAAAATTAGCTCTGCAAACAACTGTACAAAAAACTTGAAGCTTGGGACAGTGTCCCCTCCTCTCTAGAAGCAGAGCTCCACAAAAAATCCTGACCATAGACAGTTAATATGGTGACGGGAAAGTTCAAAACACTAACTCAGAAGACAAGAAAGTCAAAACTGCTAAACCAAAGCCTCAAAGAAAATGTGATTTGGTTTTTTGCCCAAAAAGAATTTGCTGAAAAGCTCAAAAATTTTCCTTTTTTCTCTTTGTTGGTTGAGAACACACCTAAAGCTATGAAAGGTGTGTGACCTGCTTTTTAAATTTTTTTTTTTATGATTTGAATCAACTTAATTTAATTAAATATCAATTTCCCCTATGAGATTAAACTCAGTTTTTCTGGATAAGTTATTAATGGTTGTAATCCCATATCTTTTGCCTCTGAGATATTGTATCTTAAGCTCTCCAATTTTTTATAGTGGTGAATACTAATTTTTTTTTGTAGGGACAGCTAGGTGGTGTAGTTAGTAGAGCATGGGTCCTGGAGTCAAGAGGACCTGAATTCAAATCTGGTCTCAGACATTTGACACTTACTAGCTGTGTGACCTTAGGCAAGTCACCTAGTCCCAACTGCCTTGCCATCTTCCCCCGTCAAAAAAAAACCTTTTTTTTTTTTGCTAATACTAGCTGTGTCTCAGTACAAATAACTCCTTCTGAGTGCTTGCAGTATTTCTTCTTTTACCTAGAAGTTGTGAATTTTGGCTATGATACTCCTGTGAATTTTCACAGTGTGATTTCTTTTAGGAGATATCCAAAGAATTCTTTCCATATCTACTTTGTCCTCTGGTTTTAAAGGATCAGGCAGTTCTACTTCATGATTTCCTGAAACATAATATCTAGAAATTTTTTGATCATGTCCTTCAGATAATCCAATGATTTCTAAATTACATATCCTTGATCTGTTACCCAAGGTAGTTCTTGATATGAGATGCTTTACATGTTCTATTTTTTCAATATTTTGATTTTGGTTTTTTAAAAATGTATGTTTCTTGTTATCTTATGGAGTTGATAACTTCCGATTAGTCCATTCCAATTTTTCACAGAATCAGTTACTTGGGTAAGTTTTTGCAACACTTGTATTAAGCTTTTGATTATATTTCCATGTCTTTACTCTAGATCTTTCATTTGTTTTCCAGTTATTTGTTCTTGAATTCTCATTTCATTTATATCACTTTTAGAAGTCAGATCTTCCCTGAATTACACCAAAGCTAGTTTTTCTTTGTAGATTTGCTTTGTGTTTTGGGTTCTTTGTCTGTTTCTGAATTTGTATCTTAGATGTCCTTGACACCATAATAACTTGTTATTGTGGATGTCTCTGTTTATTTATTCTTCTAGACATATGCCCCCAAATAGGACTTTGTCTTAGAGTCAGTTTTTCCACACTTCAAGAGAGAATTTCTGAGCTTTGCTTGGTCCTGATTTATATTTTCTGGGGTCTTATTGCTATCTTCTCTGGGTATTAAGTATTGTGGTCTTCAAAAATCTAAGACTGACTCAGGCCAGAGACCTGTAAACTTTCATTGCACACTAAATAGTATGATCTATGGTGAAGTTTGATCGCTGCCTTCCTGGTATGAACTTTGCAAGTGCCTGGTCCCAGTTTGGGTTTGGGTGACCCTACCACAGGCTTTCTCTTGGTTAGGGCTCTAGTAGACTACTGCTGCCATGAACTCCCATCAGCTAGCTAAAAGACTAGAGAGGTCCAGAGAGAGGTCCAGAGAGAGAGAACTGTTGACTTTGTCTGGTTATTCAATTACAAAAATCAGTTTGAATCTGTGGACTGAATCTATGAACCCATTCTGAGATCAGGGCCTCAAAGCTTCACCTTACTTCTGTTTTTATTCCTTAACTGGAAGATTGCGCCAGACCAGGTGTCAGATGGATTCGCTACCACTCCTTGCATTGGCACACAGCTGCAGGTCCCCACCTCAGACTTAACTGGAACCATGAGTCAGTTTTACAGTCAGGGTGACAAAACTGCTGACTGGCTTCTTTTCCTACTCAGTGAATGGTATGTAGCATCAGACCCAGCTCCTTCTCAGTTTCTTGACTTGGTAAACAGTGTTTAGCCCTACTTCATCCACATACTGGAAGACTTGTCTTTAGCCTTCCTGTCTAGGCCCCCTCCTCAGCATCTACAGCCTTCTGACTATTTTTTATGCTGATTTGGGCTAAAAAAAATTATTCACTATGGTTTTTTCTTGGATTTTCCAGTCATTTTGATCTGGTGTTGGAATAGTTTGGGCTGGGGAGCTGTGAATCTGGGTTGTACGGCTTCCTTTTATCATGCCATCATTACTTACCTCTTAGTATATTTCCATTTTATTGTTTGTGATGCTGCTGTGCTTGCCATGTACAATATCTCCTGGCTATCTTCATAAAGAAAGTGGTGTGTATATATATATATAACACACGCGCGTGCACACACACACACACACACACACACACACACACACACACACACACACACACATATATATATATATACACACATCTCCATACATGCATGGGTCTTCTATTTAATTTATATATACTTTTGTTCTCCTTTGTTTCTTGACCTCAAATCATATTTCCCAATATATTTTCTTACTCTCATTGTCAAACACTTATTTGCCCTGAAGCTACTGAATATTAAGTAACAGACTGATTTAATCTAAGGGAATAGTAAATTGTTTGTAGAATTTTTCAATCTCCATATTCTGTGCTATAGATGTCACTGCACATGTGGGAATTAACTTCCTCATAGTTGTATTGTTTAAGCTCTTTATGAGCACAGCAATACAAGAAGGTCAAGTGTCCAGTGAAATAATCTCTTTTTCTGCCTTTGGATGCCTTGATAAGATCATTTCTTCTAGCTACCTACATCATTACTAATATTTTAATAGATTTTGACGTTCACAAAACATTTGACACCCAATATCTTACTGTCTCTTTCCAATGGTCTCAAAAGGTAGATAGTACAAGTAAACTAAGAATTGCCGTTTGCATTGACGTTTTGCCTGTAAAGCATAGGGCAAAGGAGGAAGATGGAAATAGATTGAATCCAAGTGACGTGAGCTATCTGCTTGTAGGTTTCCTTCAGAAAAAGCCATCAGGGAAAGAGATGCCCAAGAAAATTCAACAGTGACCTAACGGCAGGAGATTATTGGTTCCATGAGCCTTGCCCAATGGTAGAAGAGACATTCCAAACCACCCCACTTCTTACTTACCCCAGTTGTCAGATTGTGATCAGTATAGGAAAAGGCGTGTGCATGTCACTAAGTTTTCTTTTGAGGAAGGAAGAGTGGTTGCTAATCAGAGACCAAATCAGACCACTGTCAAGAGAGAGGCCCCAAGGTTTCCAGTGAACTATCTCCACCTACACTTGAAGAACAGCATCCCCACCAAAGTACGAGGACTAATAACCAACTCTAAATGAGGAGGAGGGATCTTCCCAGAACTTTCTGGGTATTACACAGGTACTACACAGATTTGACCTGTTCACCTCCTTTCCAACACTAGCTAGGACTCAAGTCAATTTTGCCAAGATTTTTCTAGATAGCTGAAGTACGGGTCAAGGTTGGGCTGATTACAGCAGGTAGCGAGGCTCTTTTCTCTTTTATCAGCCCTTCTCATGTTCTGTTTGTTCAGCAGATGTCCAAGTCTTTTCACCGGCTTTCCTCTACACATGGATGATTCTCTTTCCTCACCTCCAAATCTTGGAATTCTTAGCTCCCTTCAAAGCTGAGTTCTACATGAGGCATTTCTGGATCCTCTCAATCATTAGTACTGTTCACTTCTCCATAATTACTTTGTATCAATATTGTATTAACCTATTGTTATACCAGTCGTCCCTCACCCCACCCCGCCTCCAATAGAATGTAAGTGCCACAAGGGCAGAAATTTTTGTCCATGTGTCTCCAGTACCTAGATATAGTAGGTTCTCAGCCAACATTTATCAAATTGAATCAATTAAGAAACATGTGCTTCAGCCACACTATACTTCTTACCATTCCTGATAAGTATCTGTGACTGTTCATGTTCTTTGTTCCTGGAGTACCCTATACTCTTATCTCTACCAACTTTTATAATAAGAATAGCTAACATTTATATGGTGTTATTACATGCCAGGCACCTTACAATTATTATCTCATCTGAGCCTAATAACAACCCTAGTGGGTAGATTTTCTTATTACCTCCATTTTATAGATGACAAAACTGAGGCAAGCAGGTTTAATGACTTACCAAGGGTCATTCAGCTAACGAGTGCCTGTTACAGGATTTGAATTCAAGTCTTCCTGACTCTAGATCTGGCTCTCTCTCCACTGCTCTACCTAACTCCTCTGTATTGAAATCCTGCTCACCCTTTAAAGCCTAGCTCAAACACCATCTTCTCCAGGAATTCTTCCTTGATCATTTAGCCATGAGTTCTCCTTTCTTTGGCGGACTTTCTGTAAAACTTCCATAGTATTGGGATTGTAATCCTCAATGCATTCATCAAGAATCTTTTTGTGGTGTAACTACACACACACACACACACACACACACCCTATTCCTTATCTAAATTATAATCTCCATGAAGGTAGGAGTCATGCCTTTTTTAATAATCTATATTTCCTCATAAGACTGCAGGTCTTAGTATACAGTAGACACTTAATAAATGCTGAATGAAGTTCAATTTAAAATTAAGTACAGGCTGTAGTATGGTGGAAAGAATACTGGAATGGGGATCAGATCTGTGTCCTAGTCGCAATTCTGCTATGAACACACTGGGAAATTGGTCAAGTATTTTCCCACCAGTGCAATGAAGGATGGTGGACTAGAAGGTCTCTGATGTTCCTTAGATTTCTGAAACTCTATGCCTCTGTGAGAAGTTCCAAAGGTTGATGGAGTACATAATACATACTCAGAAAAAGCATTTACTGAAAGATTGTTGAATTGAATTGGTCGCAGGACCTGACCACCTGTTCCCAGAGGCCTAGGAAGAAAAAAGTCATTGCTTGGGAAGTTTGGAGCCCCAACCCCAGGAAGAGTCTTCTCACAATTGTGATGATATGTAATTCCAGAGTTAGTTCCTGGAGGTCAGGAACTTTTATCGCTTTCCTAGGTTTAGACAATTTCCTAGTTTTCTAGGTTTAGACAATCCACAACAAACAAAAAAATTCAAACCCTGATTTTTAGCATTTGCCAGTTTCCAAGGTATAATAAATGTTCACTATAAAAATGGACTCTTGTGAAACCTGTACCTTCATCAACAACAAGATCCCCAGCCATTGAATGTTCGTTGACTACTCCCTTTAAGGCTCAACTCAAGTGCTCTCTCCTTTAAGATATCTTTTCTGATTTCTCAAGTTATCACTGCTCCCCTCCTCCATCAAACTCACTATATTTATTTTGTTTCTATCCTGCAATTGCTTATTTGTGAATGTGATGCATTCCTCCCCCTCCAATTTTGATTGATTGATTCTGTCCCTTTACCCCATTCTTCTAAACTAGATTCACTTCAAGTTGTTCTGTTGGGGATGTTTATTATAATAGAAATAACTGCCGTAATTCCCCCTTCCCCCAGTGGACTGGACTAGTTTTTTCTTTACAAGGTATTGAAACCATTTTTCAGAATGAATTAACTCAGGTGACTAAAGTTTGGAGCTATTGATATCACTTCCTAAATGCAAACAGTCAAGAGGATCTCCAGCCCTTCTCTAGATCTTGGACAACTCAAAGGAAGAGGAGGAGCCCTCAGCTAAATTTAGTCCCGTTGTCCACACTGAATTTACTTAGGGAATATTCTTCCCACACTCTACTTAAGTAAAATTCTTTTTGTTAACTGTTGAATGAACTACAAGTGTCTCATTTCATACCAAATATCAGATCTAAACTGCTAGCAGATCAGTCTGAGTCAGTCTTGGCCAGGAGTATGCTGGTAAATGTTTAACAACTGGCTCTCCATGAAAAAAAAATTTATCTTCATTCCTGCATTATTAACATTGTCACTTTTCTAGGTTTAGACAATCAACAAAACAAAACAAAAGAAAACAAAAAAAACCCCAAGCCCTGATATTTAGCATTTGCCAATTTCCAAGGTATAAATGTTCAATAAAGAGTCAATAAAAATTGACTCTTGTGAAACCATTGAAATTGACTCCAGCACACAGCTGGATCCTCATTTCACCTCACCAACCTGCCCCACTTCAAGTCTCTGCTGTTAGGGATATTCATTATAGCAGTACCTTTAACTTCAGATAATAATCAAAGAGAAATCACTATATCTTTTCCTCAACTGCAGAATGAGGGAGCTGTATTGTTGTTCAGTTGAGTCTGACTTTGTGAACTGATGGACCATAGTTATGGGGTTCATGGTATACCCCAAGAATATTTCAATTCAGGGCACCCCAAAATGCTGAGGTGCACAAGAATGATTATGAATAGACAAGTGGGTCCCAGTGTCCTGAAATAGTTCACTCGGACAGTCTCCAGTTAAAGTTTGTTGGGGTAATGTACCCAGCAGGCTCAGTTCCTCATAGGAAGCCAGAGCAGGCAGCCAAGTTAGATAGCTGGTCTAAACACATTTTGACAGGATAGGTGGAAGGGGAAGAGGGGCAAGAATGGCTCTGGAATGCCTGGAATATCAGGTAGTCCGGAGGTGTCTTGGTCATATCAATAAGCAAGGAGAGCAGAAAAAGGGGAATGTCAAATAGTTGGGGGGTGTTTTGTGAAAGCACACAGAAAAGTCCATGGTGGTGGCATCAATGCATAATCTGTGGCTAGTCATATCTGGCATTTTATCTCATATCTCACATTCTGCATCCTGCCCGCCCCATTTGTCTGGAACACTCTGTCTACCTCATGATTAGTATGCCAGTGCTGTCCATAGGGTTTTCTTAGCTAAGAGACTGGTAAACCATTTCCTTCTCCAGGGGAGTTAAGGCAAGCAGAGATTAAGTAACTTGGCTAGGGTCACACAGCTAGTGAGTCTGAGACTGGATTCAAACTCAGGTCTTCCTCATTCCAGGCCCAACACTATCCACTAAGCCACCTAGCTATCTCAAGGAGTCGGCCTAAATGATTCAGAGGTCCCAGATCTCTAAATCTAAGAGTCTAGCAAGTGTTGCTTTGGAACAATAGGAATAGGTGGCAGATCTTTTCTGATCCTTCCTCCCTGCTGGATAGGAAAGGAGCTACTGGGGTATTAGTTTGGGATGCACTTTTTTTTCCAGTCACCAATCTCTCCTCCCCACATCCTTTATCTCTGGGATTTTATTAGTCACTCCCTATTACAACAACTAGTTTACTTATTTAGCCTGTGGGCAATAAAATGGCCCTCAGATCCATATGATTACTTTCTCTATTTTGTGGAGTTCATAGTTATTGACAACAATCCCAAAAGCTCAAAGTCTCACTTAGAAAAATTCATTATATACAGACAGAAGTTCACTTCTCTACACGACTTTAAATTTTTGTTTATTGCTAGCTATCCTTTGGGTTCTTTATTTTTGAGATAAAGATCTGAGTCCTAGAAGCATTTCATTGAAAAAAGTGAGCAGAGCAGTGTTTGTCAATAGACAGGCATGAAGACAGGAAGCTAAGGAAGGAGCAGAACTCTTTGAACTTCTCCTAGTCATTGAAGAAATCAGTATAATAGGTAGTGTCAAGCAAGTCTTCTGCTCTTCAATGTCTGGGACTTTAATGACTCTTGACCTCTCCTTTCTTTATCTGTTCCTTTTCTAAAGCACGTCAGCTCTTTGAATTTTTTTCTTTCAGTTTGTCATTTTGTTTATTGTACTTGTGCCCATTCTTTCTGACTCAGTTCATTAAGTCCAAGTTAGAGACTAGCTGGGACCCTGTCTTCCTACATCTGCTGCTGCTGTTTCTGAGCCTTTGAGGTCCCACTCCTTCCTCTTGGTATGTCTCAAAGACCATGTGTTCTTTAAGAACTCTCAGGACTAGTTCAAGTCTACCTTCAGGCTCACATAGATAAAATGACACTTTTGTAAATTTCTTTCAGAGGCAAGAAGAAATGCTTATTCTTCTGCACTATAGGCTCCAGGATGACAGTCAGTTCTCAAATCCCCGTTACATTCCTCCCCAAGGAATTGTATTTTATAGTTTTTTGCAAAATTGGCTGCAATTCTGACAGTCTGGCATTTGACAACATGACATCTAGAATCAGCAGATCTGACAATCTGACAGTTTGACAATTCTGTGATTATGACATCAAATCGCGTGAACATCGAATACAACAAGGATGATTAACTGCTCTCAATCTAGCATGGCTTATTTTTAAAAAATATATAATTTAATTATTTTTCAGTTCTTAACATTCACTTCCACAAGAATTTGAATTCAAAATTTTCTCCCTATCTCTTCCCACCCCCCACCCCAGGACAGAATGCACCCCATCCACCTGTTCCTCCAACCTCTTCTATTACTCACCCTTTCTGTCCCCCTGTAAGGGTGCCATTCACAGAAAATATGCATCAACAACACATGGAAAGAATTAGTACCATGCAGAACTTCATTTTACAGGTTGCTTCAGTGACTATAGGTCTAAATTTGATGCAGTTATATTATAAGCACATGTATCAGAAGTGCATGCATGTACATATGAAAGAAATGTGCATAACAGCAAACAGAATCAAAATGATAGTTACACTGGTAGGCTATGAACCAGATTATATGGACATAGCTAACAACAAAATTAAAAACAGTGAACAGACTATACAATAAAAACATGATGCTAATACAAAGCAAATCAATGCAAATGAGAAAAATAATGAAAGAAAACATATTAAACATTTAGCAATTAACATATATATTAGTAAACATAGGTAATTACGTGCAAGGTGCACATTGGATAGGTTCAGGTACTCATCTTAGTTGAAAGTCTGCTTTTTGTAAAGGAAATTTTTCATATTTTTTAATGTTTGTAAAGTTCATAATAATAAAAAAGAAAAACTTAAAAAGGTCTTAGAAAAGACCTTAG
Organism: Notamacropus eugenii; assembly: GCF_028372415.1. NCBI lineage: Eukaryota > Metazoa > Chordata > Mammalia > Diprotodontia > Macropodidae > Notamacropus > Notamacropus eugenii. Next base: position 343,892,746 of record NC_092872.1, read on the forward strand.
GATCAATCTCAGATTTGAGAGTAGCTAACTAGCTTTGCTAATGATTCATTCATCATTGTGAAATGTTTAAGCCACTTGTATGTTATATTTTCACCCTTCCGCTTTTCAATTTTTCATATAAGTTAGAGTTTCAGTCACTTTCCTTAATATGACTGTTCTGTCACTTATTATATTAATAGTAAGCACATTTTTTACTTCTTGTTTTATCCAGATTACATTTTCATTGTGTTGGGCTTCCTGTCAACATACATATAACCAGAAAATTTCCATATCCTTTTACTGGGAGGTTCATTGTCTCTCCTCTAATTTCCTTGCTTCTGAAGCCTCTGTAGTAAAGTTTTTGATCATTGTTCAACTATTTATTCTATGCTTTGAGCTAATTTGCTTTTTGATTTAAAAAATTAAGTGATTATACGTAACCGTTCCATTTGTGTTGTCACTTTCTGACTAAGGGAATATAGAATTTCTAATATACTTTTGTTTCCCAGGTTTCATTCTGCTTATTCTCCATCTTCATCTCCCTTTTAAAATCAGTATTAAGGTTCAGATAGAAATGGTTTGTGGATAAGTACTATTATTCTTGTGTATTTAATGTTCTGCAGACCATTGCACAGAGAGACAGAATAACACATTTTGTAATTCAATAATTAAGGTGTAATCTTTTTATAAGTCAGACAGGACAACATCCTATTTCCACATGGTTTTAACTTCTTTAGCCAGGTCTCTGTATTTTAAAAGCTTTTCATTCCATGTATTTTGAATATTGTGACTAGATGTTATGGTGACAGCTATTATAACACTGTTCTTACATTTTTATGTATCCACAGGGGAGAGCAAATAATAGCCTTCAGGCCAAATCTTACACTGCCTGTTTTTATAAGATCAGCAAGCTTAAACTAGTTTTTACATTTTTTTATATTAAAAAATGTGGCCTCTGGCTATAGTTTGATGAATTTTGATCTATGTTATATTTGGGCAGGTTTGGGTAACACTTTTGACTTGTAATACTGCTCTCAATCAAGCATGGCTTATTTTTAAAAAATATATAATTTAATTATTTTTCAGTTCCTAACATTCACTTCCACAAGAATTTGAATTCAAAATTTTCTCCCTATCTCTTCCCACCCACCACCCCAGGACAGAATGCACCCCATCCACCTGTTCCTCCAACCTCTTCTATTACTCACCCTTTCTGTCCCCCTTCCCTTCTATTTTTTCTATGGGGCAAAATGGCTTTCTGTGCTCTATTGCCTGCATAGCTTAATTTTCAGTTGCATGCTAAAACAATTTTTAACATTCATTATTAAAGCTTTGAGTTCTATATTCTCTTCATCCCTCCCCACCCACCCTCATTGACAAAACAAACAATTCAATATAGGTCATACATCTGTAACAATGCAAAGTACTTCCATAATAGTTACATTGTAAAAGACTAACCACATTTCCCTCTGTCCTATTCTGCCCTTCAATTATTCCATTCTCTCCCTTGACCTGTTCTCCCACAATAGTGTTTGCTTCTGTCCCTTCTATTTTTGTTCCTCTCCTATTCCCTTCCCCCTTGCCTTCTGGCAGGGTAAAATAGATTTCCATATCCAATGGAGTATGTATTATTCCCTCCTTAAGCCAACTCCCATGAGAGTAAGGCTCAATTATTTCCTTTTGTCTGCCCCCTCTTCCCCTACATTGTAAAAGCTCTTTCTTCCCTCTTCTGTGTACAATGATTTGCTACATTCTACCTCTCTGCCTCTCCCTTTCTCTTACTCTTAGTATATTCCATTCAACAGTAAATTTTATTTTCAGGTATTCTCCCTTCATATTCAACTCGCCCTGTGCCCTCTGTCTGTATACATCTATATCTGTAAATTTACATATAGATATATACACACACACGGCCATGTACATATACATACCTAAACATATATAATATACACATTTACATACCCATACACACACACACACACACACACACACATACACACACACACACACATATATATATACATATATATATATATACACATATCTCCTCTAATATTGAAAAGGGTCTCATGAATTACAAATAACATCTTTCCATGTAGGAATGTAAACAGTTCAACTTCAATGAGTTCCTTAAGGTTTTGCTCTCCTGTCTATCTTTTCATGTTTCTCTTGATTCTTGTCTTTGAAAGTCAAATTTTCTATTCAGCTCTGGTTTTTTTCAACAAAAATTCTTGGAAGTCCTCTATTTCATTGAAATTCCATTTTTACCCTGAAGTATTACACTCAGTTTTGCTGGGTAGATGATTCTTGGTTTTAATCCTATCTCCTTTGTCTTCTGGAATATCATATTCCAAGCCCTTCAATCCCTTAGTGTAGAAACTGCTAAATCCTGTGTTATCCTGATTGTATTTCCACAATACTTGAATTGTTTCTTTCTAACTGCTTGCAGTATTTTCTCCTTGACCTGGGAACTCTGGAATTTGGCTGCAAAATTCTTAGGAATTTTCCTTTTGAGATCTCTTTCAGGAGGTAATTGGTGAATTCTTTCCATTTCTGTTTTACCCTCTGGGTCTAGAATATCAGGGCAGTTTTCCCTGATAATTTCTTGGAAGATGATGTCTAGGCTTTTTTTTTTGTTCATAGTTTTCAAGCAGACCAATAATTTTTAAATAATCTCTCCTGGATCTATTTTCCAGATCAGTCATTTTTCCAGTGAGATATTTCACATTGTGTTCAAATTTTTCATTCTTTTGCTTTGCTTTTGTAATTTCTTGGTTTCTTATAAATATCTATCATATTCCTTCCTATTCAACTCACCTTATGCCCTCTGTCTCTGTCTCTCTTTCTTTATATGCATGTGTGTGTATGTGTGTGTGTGTATGTGTGTGTGTGTGTGTGTGTGTGTGTGTGTGTGTGTGTGTGTGTGTATAATCGCTCTAACCATCCAAATACATGTAGGAATGTAAACAGTTCAACTTTAGTAAGTCCCCTATGATTTCTCTTTGCTGTTTACCTTTTCATACTTCTCTTGATTCTTGTGTTTGAAAGTCAAATTTCCTATTCAACTCTGGTCTTTTCATCAAGAATGCTTCAAAGTCCTCTATTTCATTGAATGATAACTTTTTCCCCTGAAGTATTATACTCAGTTTTGCTGGTTAGATGATTCTTGGTTTTAATTCTAATTCGTTTGACTTCTGGAATATCATCTTCTAAGCCCTGTGATCTCTTAATTTAGAAGCTGCTAGATTTTGTGTTATCTTGATTGTATTTCCACAATATTCAAATTGCTTCTTTCTAGCTGATTGCAATATTTTCTCCTTGACCTAGGAACTCTGATTTGGCTACAATATTCCTAGAGTTTTTCTTTTCGGATCTCTTTCAGGAGGTGATTGGTGCATTCTTCCAATGTTTATTTTACCCTCCGGTTCTAGAATATCAGGGCAGTTTTCCTTGATAATTTCATGAAAGATGATGTCTAGGCTCTTTTTTTGATCATGACTTTCAGGTGGTCCCATAATTTTTAAATGGTCTCTCCTGGATCTATTTTCCAGGTCAGTTGTTTTTCCAATGAGATATTTCACATTGTCTTCTATTTTTTCATTCTTTTGTTTTTGTTTTATAATTTCTTGATTTCTCATAGTCAGCTTCCATCTTCTCCCCTCTAATTTTTAAAGAACTATTTTGTTTAGTGAGCTTTTGAACCTCCTTTTCCACTTGGCCAATTCTACTTTTGAAAGCATTCATCTTCTTATTGACTTTTTGGATCTCTTTTGCCACTTGGGTTAGTCTATTTCTAAAGGTGTTATTTTCTTCAGCATTTTTTGGGTCTCCTTTAACAAGCTGTTGACTCACTTTTCATGATTTTCTTGCATTGCTCTGATTTCTCTTCCCAATTTTTCCTACACCTCTCTTACTTGATTTTCAAAATCCCTTTTTGAGCTTTTCCATGTCCTGAAACCACTGCATATTTCTTTTGGAGGTTTTGGATGCAGAAGCCTTGCCTTTTAGATCTTCCTCTGATGGTATGCTTTGTTCTTCCTCATCCAAAAGGATGGAAGAAAATACCTGTTCACCAAGAAAGTAACCTTCTATAGTCTTATTTTTGTCCCCCATTTTTGGACATTTTCCCAGCCAGTTACTTGACTTTTGAGTCCTTTGTCAAGAGGAGGGTGTACTCTGGGGAACTGTAAGTTCTTGGTTCCTCCAAAGTGGCACAATCAAGGGAATGGAGCCTTTCCTTTCCTGATCTGCACTCTGGTCTGTGAGCAACCACAAGCATTCTGTTCTGCCCAGGATCTAGGAGTAGGATTCTCTGTCCAGGGCCTCAACCAGCTCCACCAGTCAGTGGTCCTCCTCCCTCCAGGACTGCCACTCAGGGCTGAGATCCAAATCACCAGCTCAATTGCCCCAGGATCTTTAGGCCTGATGACTCCAAAAATGGATGCTGTCACTGCAGTGGCTGCTGCTGGCTGGGCCAGACTATGTTCCTTTCTCACCCAGGTGAAAGAGTTTTCTCACTGACCTTTGAAGTTGTCTCTGGCATTTGTGAGTTGAGCAATCTGGGAACCACAGCTACTGCTGGGGATTCCGCTCCCTGAGGCCTTCTCTGGTCCTGTCCCTGTGCACTGCTAGGCCAAAGCTGCGTTGTGCTCTGCTCCAAGACCAATGCTATCGACCTTTCCTGTTGACCTTCCAAGCTGTCTTGGGCTTAAAATCTCTTCTGCTCTGTCATTTTTTTGCTTCTGCTGCTTTAGAATTTGCTTAGAGTCATTTTTCACAGATATTTTGTGGACTATGGGGGGAGAGTTAGACCAGGTCCATCCTTCTACTCTGCCATCTTGGCTCTGCCCCCTAGCATGGCTTATTTGCTGAATTCTCAAGGATATATTGGCATTTTTATTTATAGTATGTGGATTTGTCATGTTAGCTTATAAAGCACAATGAACACCTGATGTATCATTTTAAATTCTTGATCACATCTTCCTAGGTATTTATGCTAAGTTTTTATAACCTACAGGGATATGTCACATAGTTTCCACCATTTCTTTGTGTGATCTGCATCATTTACTAAGAATGACATACTTAATAATTTTTCTGGAATTTCTTTGGACACTGACTTGATCCTGAATTGTTATTGTAAATCTTTCCATTTCCCAACACAAAGGTATATGATTCAACCATTTTTCAATGCTGCTTTGATGACATATTGTCTGAATTCATGTGGATTTTCCCATGGAACCTTTTTTATTCCATGATTAATTTTTCATCATTTCATCACCTCTATCTGGAGATAACCCATCTCCAAATTAAATTTGACAAATCTCCATAAAGTGATTGTTTATTACTAAAGTACTTCTATCAATTCTGGCCTGTTTATCATGTGTTCTAAGAACATCTATCAATTCCCTTACTCAATTTTAACAATGGAGTGCTGTTTAATCTCTCAATAGCTATCTGGGGTGATGAGGCTTGTGCTTCACTAGCATTGCACTGTTTTTTATTTGCACACTTCTTAAAACATTGTCATTAATATTTTTTTGTGGCAAAAGTTAGAGGTTTAGACTTATGTTGTATAATTACAAATGACTTTAAATATATTCTTCTCATTAGACTTTTATTTTATGGTGTTAATCTGTATTTTAGCATGTGCAGTCATGGATTCTTCCTTGATAGTATATTTCTTGATAGTATATTTCTGTGTATATTTCTTGAAGAAAACCAAATTATTTATAAGAATAAATTTCAACCATTAGTTCAATTTTCCTTCTAGATTTAAGTTTAAAACTCTCTTCATAGGGGGCTTAAACTGTACATTGTGCATAGTACCTGTTCATGAGTCCAAATGACAATTTGACATTATAGAAAGTTTCCATTAGAATTAGCTGATTTTTAAAAAAAAGTTAATACTAATTTTTATTTTTACATCAGCTAAATATTCCACCAACCATTCACTCCAAGAGAACCATCCCTTATAATAAAGAATTTTTAAACAATCAATATTACCAAATGACATATTGAAAAAAAGATAATATTTGCAAATTTCCTTGTGTGGACATCAATCTCTAAAAAGGAGTGTGGGAAAATTCTTTTCATAACATTTTCTGAGGAATCAAGCTTGTTCTCTGAAAAGGTGTGACATTAAGTTTTGATTGCTTTCTTGTAGTTATTCTATTTATATCACTGTAGTTAGTGCATTACTACATTGCTTTCTTGCTCTTTATTTCATCTTACAACAGTTCACATATTTTCCATGCTTTTCAGCATTGATCATATTTATTGTTTCTTACAGAACACTAATTTTTAAATTATATTCATTCATTATAATTTAACTGTTTTTGAGCTGATGAGCATCTACTTTATTTTTAGTTTTCTGCATGAGAAAGTGATGTCATGATCCTCTTTGAGAATGAAGGGCAAACAATGATCAACAATCTGTGAGTAGTAGTAACTGCCCCACTGGGGACCCAATTGACCAGTTTCAGTTGAGCAGCCCAGCTCCTTCCATCCTTCATTCCTTCTTCACTCTCTTCATTCCCTCATTCCCTTCTTCTTTCCTTCTCTCCTTCTCTTCTTCCCTCCTTCCCTCTCTCCTCTCCCTCTATCCATGCAGGGAATCATATACTTATCTGTAGATACTCTGCCCAAAGAAATATACTTTTGGATTACTGAAACCTGGAAAGATATTCTTGGGGTTTATGAGCTAGATTTCTTTTCTTAAGAACCATGCCTTAAATTCAAATCACTCTGGCTCTCATTGATTAACCAATGATTGGTCCCAGTCCAAGCCTTATTTGGTCCAAACCTCTGATGGCTGAGGGTGAGTGTAAATAGCAATTGTTTCTGTTCTGGCCAGAAACCCTGAGGGTTTTCCCCTCCCAGATTGATTTTTTTTACTAGGTAAAAGAGGTTGTTATTTGCCTCTCTCCTGACTTAGCCTTAATCACTGAATAGGCTCAGACAAACTGAGACCTGGGAATGACCTTAGCTTCCAAAGGTCAAGGTCTCCCACTACACCAGTGGCCATCTTCAGTTATCCTGATCTATAGCTTACTACTGGACCCAGAGGCTCTGGAAGAGAGTGAGGCCAGTGACTTTCCATAGCCTTTCATCTCTTAAATCCAATTCATTTCCAAGTCATGACATCACCTTCCTGATGTCAAGTCCTCTCTGAGAAAAAAAGGACAAATAGCAATTCTCTGCTACTACAAAACGTGTTACAGTAAATATTTTGGTGTATATAGCCACCAGTGACTTATCGGTGACTTCCTTGGGTTTTTGTTCAGTAGTGAAATCTTTGCATCCAAGGGTATGGATATTTTGACCACTTTATTTGCATAATTACAAATTGCTTTCCAAAATTGTTGTACTAATTCCCTGCTTCTTTAATAACACATTTGTGTGCTTGTCTTTCTATAATTCCCTCCAGTCCTGACTACTTACCTTTTATCATCTTTACCAATTTTTAAGGTATAAGTTGAAACCTCATGGTTGTTTTGATTTGCATTTTTATAATTCATGACTTCTAGTATTCTTTCACCTAGCTGTTAATGGTTTGCATTCTTCTTTTGAGAGCTGCTTGTTCATATCCTTTGACAACTTCTTTATTTGAGGATGACTTTTGATTTGATATATTTCTTCTGTCTATATATCTTGGATGTAATTCTCCTTTCCAAAAAGTTAGATCCAACTTTTTTTCTAGACAACAATTTCCCTATCTGTACAAAAATCTTTAAATTCTGTGTAATCAAAATGACTTATTTTATCTTATGTAACTGTGTTATTCTGTGTAACTATATTCTTTCTTTGGTTAAGAATTTATCTCTTCTCCATAGCTGTAAAAGTCATATAACGCTCTTCCAAAAATATTTAATGCTACGATCTTTAATATTCAGGTCATGTATTCATTTTGGATTTAGAGTGAAAATTTTTTTTGCCTATTTTCTACAAAGCGGATTTCTAGGTTTTCCAGCAGTTCTTTTCAAACAGAGAGCTCATTACTATGTAATTTAGTTTTCTGGACACTTGAGTTCTAGAGTCTCATTATTTCTGATTCTACTTTGACTAGTCCATTACTTTGATCTACTGTTCTATTTTTAACTAAGATGAAATGGTTTTGATGGTGTCTGCTTTATAATATAGTTTGAGGTCTTGAAGTACTATTCCCATTCATTGCTATCCTTTTTTTCTTTCATTATTTTCTTGATTCTAAACTTTTTTCATTTTTTATAATGAATTTTGCTTGTATTTTATCTATCTCTGTAAAGTATCTTTTTTGGTAGTTTGATCAATATAGCATTAAAACTATAAATTTACTTTGGTAGTGCCATTTTTATTATACTGGCTTGGCCCAGCTAATGAACATTGAATATTCCTGCAACTACTCAAGTTATTCTTCATTTCTTTAAAGAGCATTTTGTAACTGACCTATACAAATTTTGAGAGTGCTATAATAAATTGACCTCCATGCATTTAATGCATAAAAATCAACAGCATTTCTATATTACAATAAGATTAAAATTCAAGAAGCAATACTAGAAAGGAAAATGCCATTTAAAAACTATAGAAATGCTCTTGATTTTTATGGATCCTTGAGAATTCAGCAAATAAGCTGTCCTAGAATGAGAGCAACATTCAAAAGCATTTTTTAAAAAACTGTAAAAGTCAAAAGTGTTATCCAAATCTGCCCAAATGTAATACAGATCAAAAGTCAGCAAACTATGGCCATAGGTCACATTTTTAAACACAATAAAAATGTAAAACCCATTTTAAGATTGCTGGTCATATAAAAACAGGAAGTGTAAGGCTTGGTCTGGGGACTGTAATTTGCTATCCCCTGTAGATCCAAAGTGCTGTTTGACTTTTTAGTCACTATTAATCAAGTGATTAATATGATTTTTGGCTTAACTCCTCATTTGATTTGAAAGCTATTCTCAGTCCTGTTTATTAGTGGTAGTGATGAATTGATGTCTAGGCAGAACTACAATGGCTTCCAAATATCTCCCAAGAAGTTGAGACATTTTAAAATTAAGCATTCTTTTCATTATTGTATCAGTATTGTGTTTTAGAGGAGAACAAGAAGAAAAATACACTATGAGAACTTGAGGAGATGGTAAGATCTGATGAATGTTTTTTGAAGATGGGGTAACTTGAAAAGGAAAGGAACCAGTAGATATTGAAGATTCAACTCAGAGAAGGAATGATTGAAGGGATCAATTGCTAGGGAAGATGAGAGGGATTGGTTTCAAGGAAACATAGAGAGAGTGGCAACAAGAACTATCTCATTGTCAGAAATTGGAGGAAAGGAGGATAAAGTAGAGGATAATGAAAAAGGGTATGGCATATGGTATATACTATGATGCAATATAACAGTGTAGAATAGTATAGACAGTGTTGTGTACTAAACCCTGATGATACAAAGAAAGGCTAAAACATGGTCCCTGCTCTCAAGGAGCTCACATTTTGATGGAGGAGAGACCACATGAAAACAGCATACAGGACATATGTATTATGAAAGATAATCTCAGAAAGTAGCAGAATTGGGAAGTAAGGGGTGGACCAGGAAAGGTCTCATACAGAAAGTAGGATTTGAGCTGAATCCTAAGAGGCCAGATAAGCCAGTAATCTGAGGTGAAGAGGAAGAGCATTTCATGGGGGATAACCAATGAAAAGACAGGAATTAAGGTAGAGTTTTGTAGAGGGAAGTAAAGTATAAGAAGACTAGAAAGATAACTGGAGAATTTCATATTTGATCCTTGAAGTCCCAGGGAGCCCCTGAAGTTTATTGAATGGGACTTGGGGAGAGGTAATGTGGCTAGATTTTCACTTTAGGAAAATCTATTTGGTAGCTGAGTAGAGGATGGATTGGAGTGGGGCAAGATTTGAGACAGGAAGACCAACCAGAAAGTGAATTGCAATAGGACAAGTATGGAGTGATGAAGTCTTGCACAAGTGGTAGCTATGTGAGTAGAGAGAAGAGGATTTACTAAAGATATTGTGAAGGTAGAAAGGTAGAAACAATAAAACTTGGCAACAGATTGGATATATGGCATGAGTACAAGAGAGTTTGGGGGACTG